>NC_057744.1:30675439-30746465 GCF_004010195.1 Chiloscyllium plagiosum | reverse complement strand
TTGACCTCCTTCCACCTATTGCATTTCCAACGCCCCTCCCCCAAGTCCCACCTCCCTACCTTTTATCTTAGCCTGCTGGACACACTTTCCTCATTTCTGAAGAAGGGCTTATGCCCAAAACGTTGATTCTCCTGCTCCTTGGATGCTGTCTGACCTGCTGCGCTTTTCCAGCAATACATTTTCAGATCTGATCTCCAGCATCTGCAGTCCTCACTTTCTCCTCGAACATGTCTCAAACGCCCACTACCCTCTGTGTGAAGTACTTGCCACGTGTATCCCCCTTAAACTTTCCACCTCTTACCTTGAAAGCTTGACCTCTCATTATTGAATCCTTCACCCTGGGAAAAAGCTTGTCCCTATCCACCCTGTCTTTAAGAAGGAATCATAGCCTGGTAGTCAAGAGAAGAAGCCAGAACCAATTCGCGTTCACTTATGAATTCAACAATAATAATAACAATGAGATATCCCAAATCATCATGACAAGTGTAGCACCACCCGAGACTGAAAAGAATTATAGTGAGCACTCAGAGCTGAGTTAACTAGTCTCAGCTAGGGTGATGTTAGTCAGCATTAAAATTATCGTGTCCCTGGGTAGAAATGGGGAAATCAGACCATATTTTGGCATCTATGTCAATGCAAATCAATTCTTCTTTCTTCCTTTCTATTTACAGAAGTTATATTTTGTAATATTTGGAGTGAAATGACCTGGATGAAGGGATTGAGTGCACTGTAGTCAAATTTTCTGATGATAGGGAGGGAGGGAGTTGTGACGAAGATACAAAGAGTCCGAAGAAGGATATGAGAAGGTTATGTTGTGGCAAATTGAGTATAATATGGAAAATATGAGGTTGTCCGCTTTGATAGAAAGAATAGAAAAGCAGATTATAATTTAAGCAGTGGGAGACCACAGTGTTCTGCAGTACAGAGGCATCTACATGTACTTGTACATGGAATCACAACAAACCAGCAAGCAGGTACAGCTTGTCATTAAGAAACTAAATGGAATGTGTCCTTTATAATAAAGGGAAACAGGCCCTTTGACCCAACAAGTCTATGCCGACCCTCTGAAGAGTAACCCACCCAGACCTATTCCCCTACAACTTTACATTTACTCCTGACTAATACACACATCTTTGAACACTATGGGCAATTTAGCATGGCCAATTCACCTAACCTGCATACCTTTAGATTATGGGTAGAAACTGGAGCACCAGGAGGAAACCCATGCAGACACAGGGAAAACACGCAAACTCGACAGACAGTCGCCCGAGGCTGGAATTGAACCCGGGTCCCTGGTGCTGTGAGGCAGCAGTGCGAACCACTGAGCCACCCTTAAATACAAAAGTATGGAAGTCTTATTATAACTGTAGATGGCGTTGGTGAGACCACAACTTGAGTACTAAGTGTAGTTTCCTTACTTTATCTGATGCGAGCATCGTGATAGTGATATAATCTGGACTGATATAATTTGGAGACCCAGGACTTTTAGGTATATTCTTTTCACCTTCTTTTTGAACTGGGCACTACCTATTCTTCAGCTTGTGTGTGTTTGAAGTTGCATTTTTATTATTTTTCTCATGGTTACAATGCAAATTGTTCTTTCTTTCATTCAAAGAAACTTGTAATTGACTCCTGAGTTCCAGTGAACTAGTTAACTACGTCTTAACCGGAGAGAGGTATAGTCTCATGGTAAAATGAACACCAGTTTTTTCTATTGTGGCCCCTGAGCATTAAAATTCTAAGAGGAGTTTTTTTTTGTATTGGAGGGAGTTCAAAGAAGATTCACCAAGGGGTGAAGGAGTTCTCTTATATGGAAAGGTTGAGCAGCTTGAGCCAATATTCTGAAGTTTACAAATATAAATAGCAATCTTGTGGAAATAAATAAGATTATGTAGGAAGTGAAAGATGTTTCCCCTTTTGGAGAAACTTGGAACTAGGAGCATAGATTCACAACACCTAAGCGGGAACCAAGAGGGTCAATAGCATTTGGAATTCTCTCTCCCACAGGATTGGTAAACAACGCAGTATAAGTCAAACAGCCTGCTACTTACTATCAACAGTTAAATTGAGCGTCTTCACTGCAGTGGAGGCATCATCTGTGATTGCGATCTCGACTTCATACATTCCTTCGTCGGTTGGCTGCAAGTTGTGGATCAACAGGGATCCGTTGCGGAAGATCACAATCCGATCCTTGTACTCTGGCCGTAGTTTGCCCAGGATGCGTGTACCAAAGGATTGGACCAAAGGGATGGGCTTGTCCCTCTTCAGCTGCCACTGGATGACTGGAGTCTCTGAGCTGCTAGCTGTGTATTGTATAGAAAGTAAGACTGATCCTCCCACGATCCCGTGCGTAGTGAGCTCTTCTGCTGTTATATTCACTCCCTCTACTGATGCTGGAACAGCAAGAATATGTAACACATGAGAAAGGAGTATATTCAGTAAAAAAATCAGGAGTTGGATTGGATAATTGTTACCTTGCCCATTAATTGTTGCTGCCCCAGTTTTGAGACAGATACAAACTTGAAGAGGAAGAAAGAATATGCATTTATATCACATCTTTCACAACCTCAAACCCCTTCAGGTCCCAGGAGATACTTTTTGAGGTGTGGTTGCTAATCCAATATCAGAAACATGATAATTTTTTGTGCACTGCAAGCTCCTTCAAACATCAGTGTGGTTAATCACCACAGCATGTGCTTCAGTGTTGTTTGTTAAGGAATGATTATAAGGAGGGCACACCTGCTCTTCAAACAGGAGCACAGATCTTTGCCACTACCCTGCACCCTCCTCTCCAACCTATCACCATCACCCTTCACCTTCACCTACCTATCGCATTCCCAGCTAACCTCCCCCCAGCCCCACCCCCTCCCATTTATCTCTCAGCCCCCTTGGGCCTCCCTCACATTGCTGATGAAGAGCTTATGCTCAAAACATCGACTCTCCTGCTCCTCGGATGCAGCCTGACCGGCTGAGCTTTTTGACTCTGATCTCCAACATCTGCAGTCCTCACCTTCTCCTGTTACCCTGCAGTGGCCTAGTAGGGTCAGTGTTTACTATCCTGGCACTTTCAGCAATGAAGGAACAAGATGTTGAAGAACATTGGGAAGGAAGCAGTATAAAAATCATTGAATCCCTCCAGTGCAGAGGCAGGCCATTCAGCCCAAGAACACTAGCTCTCACATGAGCATCCCTCTCAGACTCATCCCATCCTATGGCTAACCCACCTAGCCTTGTACACTATGGACAATTTAGCATGGCCTATCCACCTAACCTGCACAACTTTGGACTGTGGGAGGAAACCCATACTTACACACACAGGGAGAATGTGCAAACTCCACACAGTCACCAAAAGGTGAAATTGAACCCAGGACCTTGGTGCTGTGAGGCAGTAGTACTAACCACTGAGCTACTGAGCCATTTGCAAGCTTGTTTTTGTTTGAAGGAGAAGACAGATCTCAAGGGAAATGGCAGCCACCAACATTCCCTCTACATTTCTTCCACTGTTCTGTATGTGACCCCTTTACAGCAAGGCTTGTGTGCAGAAACCACCAGGCTGTCAACTCCATGCTAAAGGAACCACAGCTTGCCTCCTGTGCTGCACATTGCCAATTAGGTTGTGGTCATGCACCTACACAGCTTAGAGACAATGATGGACAGAATCTGAAGAGAAAGAATTAGTGATATATCAGCAAATACAGAGACTAAGGGAATCTGGCTGGTCAGCAGTCTCATGAAAATAGGATCAAGGGAGCAGGAGCTGATTTTGTAGAGGGCTGTTTTATTTTAAAAGCCTCAATCTATAAAACCCAGGATCCCATTTATTCTATGCAACTATTGTCAGAGCATAGGAATGCAATCAGCCTATGAATGGGGTTGAGCATGTTTCCTCATGTCCTATATAAGTAGGCATGTAACTATCTGTGAGAGACTGTAGGCATCAATCTCCTGAAGAAGGGCTTATGCCCGAAACGTCGATTCTCCTGTTCCCTGGATGCTGCCTGACCTGCTGCGCTTTTCCAGCAACACATTTTCAGCTCTGATCTCCAGCATCTGCAGACCTCACTTTCTCCTCAATCTCTATTAGGATGAGGCAATAGGTTATAAAGTTTGTGGGATGCCTCTTCACATCAAGCAAAGGGCAAGCAAAGAGAAAGGTCTCAAGTTTACTTCAGCTAGAACAGGGATTGAACCTGTGCTGCTGGTGGCATTCTGAAACATATAATAACATCTAAGCTTACCAGCTCATTAAGCTACATAAATATACAAATGGACCTGTCATAGAATTGCCCATTTCACTGACCCACTTGTGTCTCCTTGCAACCTTCCAGACAGTTTACAGTCCACCCAATTTGTTATAATCACCACGCTTGAACAGGATTCTTTTGTGCCTGTATCTAAAGCTGTGGACAGGGAAGCATATTAGAGCTCAGGTTGGTTGGCCAAGACGACTGGGTTTGGGAATGGGGTCCTCAGTGTTTATATCCAGGATGGGGTTGCTGTACTTGGGCTGGGGGCAGGGCTGGGCATCTGGGCCAGGAATATTACCAAGGCCTACGATTACAGTCCCTGGCCCAGTCTGGGTTTATCCTATTCACATAAATAGAAAACAAAGGAGACAACAGAGGGTCAGATCCATGGGTACACAATCTCGAAATTCTGTGAAAAAGTGAAGCATCCTTCGAAAACATGGGGTGCTATGGTTGAGACATTATTTAATGCATTAGTCAAGATGATGATTTCCACAAAGATATGACTTCTGTAGCTATCATAATTATATGGCTGGTCAAGTTCAGTTCCTGGAAAATTGCCATCCTCAAATAATCCAAGATTGCAGTGGAGTAGGACTCTTCAGTTGAAGCTCATCCACTCTGTCCGTTACTTTTCTTTTTTCTCTCTTTCTTTTCTCTTCGTCCTTTCTTTCTCCTCTTATGTCATCTTGGTTTCCCAGCCTTGGAACTACTGGCCTCCAGTCCCACAGCCTTGATGCTTCACAGTCTCCGACCTTGTGGCCTTTGACCTCGGAACTGCGGGCCTCTGACCTTGCAGCCTCCAACCTCATGACCTTGGAACTCCTGACCTGTGACCTCATGACCTCCGACCTCCTGGCCTCCATGTAGACCAAAGCGGCATCCTCTAAGCTTGGCATAGCAGCTTGGCATGAAGGCCTCTGAGCCCAGCATGGAGTCCTCTCAGCCCAGCGAGGCAATCTCCTTTCCTGACATGGCCTCAGCGCGGACTTGCGGTCTCAAGGTAATTCCAGAGCGATCTCCTGGCCTGTGAACCCTGAGGTGAAGTTCGACGCAGTATCAAGTCAAGCCCCAGTGCAGACAGGAGGCGAGGTGGATTGGGTTGGAAAACTATTATACTGAACTTTTTTTTCCTCCATTTTATAAATTATTCTTAAAATCTGCAATTCTGGACTTTTTACTTCTCTATTTTTCTAAGCACTGTAACTGAAGAAGCTGTACCTAAGGACCTTGTAGCTAAGATGGCACCATAAGCAGCGACTTATACATTTTTCACTGTACTCATTTGAGTACATGTGACAATTAAGCTAATTCTAATTCAGAATATTGATATTGGGGCATTCAGTGAAGGTCATGCCATTGAATGTCAAGGGGTGATGGTTAAATTGTCTCTTATTGCAAATGGTCACTACCTGACATTTGTGTGGCATGGGTATTATTTGCCACTGTCAGCCTAAGCCTGGATATTATACAGGTCTATGTTGCATTTGGACTGCTTCTGTATCTGAGGAGTTGCAAATGTTGCTGAACATTATGCAATAATTGGCAAACATCTCCACTTCTGACCTTATGATGGAGGGAACATCATTGATAAAACAACTGAAGACGCTTGGTCCTAGACACTATCCTGAGGAGCTCCTGCAGAGATGTCCTGCAGCTGCAATGACTGACTTCCAAAAATCACACTATATGTATTTCTTCAATAAGGCAGCATGGTGGCTCAGTGGTTAGCACTGCTGCCTCACAATGCCAAAGACCCAGGTTCGATTCCTACCTCGGGTGACTATCTGTGTGGAGTTTGTACATTCTTTCTGTGTCTGTGTGGATTTCCTCACGCAGGTCAGATGAATTGGCCATGTTAAATTGCCCATCGTGTTAGGTGAATCAGTCAGGGGTAAATGTAAGGAAATGGGTCTGGGTGGGTTAATCTTTGGAGGGTTGGTGTGGACTTGTTTGCCACACTGGTAGGGAATCTAATCTAAACCAGCAGAGATTTTGCCCACACTTAGTGCTCAGCACTTACTTGGCCAGTTTTCAACATTATCAGGTAGATGTCAGTGTTGTAACTGTATTGGAACAGCTTGGCAATAGGATTAACAAGAAAAGAATATTGAATAAACTCTGCCATATTAACCCACTGTTGCCTGGATCTAACATTAAACTTAATCATGCAGGGCCTGGAGGGTGACCATGATACTAAATGACAAATCAGAAGTTAGAAAACATCATTTCCATCTGAAATATTAATGAGTGTCACTAAATGATTCCTCTGGTCCTCTGTGAAAATTAGGGAGACCCTTATCAGAGACTGCAGCCCATGGCAAGAACCTACACATCGAATCTGTTACCATGGGGAGGCTATTATGTTGCAGATTTGACTGACCAGGAAACCTTTACGCTCTTACTGCCTGCTATGGGCATGTTTAAAGGTGTTACAGGTTAATGCTCAGCTTGATTGACCAAATTATAAATGTAGCATCTTTTAGCATAAATCCCAGGGCAGGCCATAAACGCTGAGCTTCTGGCTCATGGATAGGCATAGCACCACAAGGCATCCCTCAATAAATGATTCGTAGAATTACTGATATGGAACAAAATGCTGCCCTTTCATGGTGTAAAACATCAGAAGGTCAGTCCGCAAGCGATTAACGTGGCCTTTTTCAAACATCCAACTTACTGAAAACGAAACAATGCAATAAACTCAACACTAGTGCATTCTTTCAATTCTTGTGTTTCCCATTGTGGGAATTGATATAAAGTACACTTTGTTATTGAGACACTTGCTTCCGACAGAGTCAAGCTGGAAACACAACACACTGTTAGGGGCACGTTGCTGTTTGTAGCTGGGATCATCAGCCATGCAGATTTATCAGTTTTGTACTTCAATTTACAATGGAGCTTGTTTGTGCATCTGGTCTGAGAACAAATGATCATATATGTTCATTAATTAATTCCTAAATAATTGAATATTGACATTAGCAGCAAGCAACTGAAAAGCTTGCATGTTGGATGGATGTGATTGAGCACCCTGACATCAGAACCCCATTGGGACTGTGAACCGAAAACTTGCTGACAGCCAGAAAGACAGGGATATATTCCCAGAGCTGACCTCCTTACTGGCCGTCTCTGGGCTTGTTGGCTTTGAGAAGGTGCCAGTACATCTAAAGCTTTGTCAGCTGTACTGGGTAAGGTGGCTGCCGTTTAAACAACTCAAAAACACAAAGCTGCTTCAAAGCTGGGGTACCATTGGAGAGCTTAGTTTCATTCAAGTTAAAAATATTGAATGGTCAAGTGTGGAAGGAACCACGGAACGGAGAGGCGGGTCCTGGAAGGGGGAGGTTTCGGCTTCAATTTGGCCTTTCCTACATGCAATTCCTTCAATCATGTTATGGACCAGGCCAGACTCCCTCAACACATTTTAAGAAGGAGGCCCAGACTCTAATTTCCTAGTTGTTTTGAGCAGGTGTTAGGTGGATATTCCAGGAGTGATGCAGCTGGTCAAAACCCCTCGGTTTTAAACAAAATAGAATTTATTTATAAAGTAACTTTGGAGAAAAGCATAGTCAAAACAAAAGCAGTTTTAAAAGGGAGAGAAACAGACAAAGAAAGTACATGGTCAGTCAGTGCAGGGGAGAGAGAGAAAGAAACTGACACAGCAGTGAACCTGCACAGTTATTGCCTTTGCTGTTTGAATTCATGTATCACTGGACATCGGAGTGCATCTGGGAAAATTAAGAAAAAGTGCAGAGGGTAGTACGTGTATGGAATGAGCTGCCAGAGGAAGTGGTGGAGGCTGGTACAATTACAACATTTAAAAGGCATTTGGATGGGTATATGAATAGGAAGGATTTGGAAGGATATGGGCCGGGTGCTGGCAGGTGGGCCTAGGTTGGATTAGGATATCTGGTCGGCTTGGACGGGTTGGACCGAAGGGTCTGTTTCTGTGTTGTACATCTCTATGACTCTACCAAATGAAACACAAACAAAAGAGAACAGAATACAGAATACCTTAACCTATCCAAAAACCCAACAGACCATCCCAACTTAATGATGCTGTTCCAAATGCCTGCAACAGTCCTCATAAACACCCCCTTGGCAAAAAGGTAAAATCAGACACTGGTTCTTACAGGAGACAGAGATGGCACAGAGATTTAACATGGAACCTCCTTCCACTGTAGCTGCTTCTTTGGATTTCCTAGCTTAAACTGACCAGTAGCCCCTGAACAGCCAGACCGCTAAATGCAAACTAAATCAGAGAAAAGCTTAATTGGCAGAATTGGCCACTCCCCTTTCATTGTACAAGTTTTTTTTTAACTTGAATGCCTTTTTCCTGAGGCAGTATCTGTTAGCTACAAACAAATTGGCCCTAAAACCCATCCAAACCAGACACCCTAGAATCTGTGCATTTACGACCCCTCTGAAAAAAATACCAAGGACAACCTAACCTTGTAAAGGAGCAGCATCACAATGGTGCTTGCAGCATCCAGCTCCTGGGTTGCTATAGGCCTCTCACTTTCAGAAGAACTTGGACAGACCAGCATAATGGGCACAGAAGTGGCATATGGAATACAATGTGGGAAAGTATGAGGTTATGCACTTTGGTAGAATGAATAGAGGCATTGACAAAAAGCCAAAAGAACTGCTGATGCTGTAAATTAGAAACAAAAACAGAAGTTGTTGGAAAACCTCAACAGGTCTTGCTGCATCTGTGAAGAGAAATCAGAGTTAACGTTTTGGGTCCGGTGACCCTTCCTCAAAGACACAGACTATTTTCTATATGGGGAAAGGCTTTGGAAATCTGAAGCACAAATAGACTTGGGAGTCGTAGTTCAGGATCCCCTTAAAGTTAACATACAGGTTCAGCTGGCAGTTAGGAAGGAAAATTTATTCATTTCAAGAGGGCTAGAATACAAGAGCAGAGATGTACTGCTGAGGCTGTATAAGGCTCTGGCCAGAGAGTATTTGCAATATTGGGAGCAGTTCTGGGCTCCTTATCTAAGGAAGGATGTACTGGTGTTGGAGGGGCTTTGGAGAGGTTTACAAGAATGATCCCAGGGATGAAGGGCTTGGAATATGATGAGTGGTTGAGAATTCTGGGTCTACTCAATGGGGTTGAGAAGGATGAGGGGTTGGACCTCTTTGAAACTTACAGAATACTGAGATGCTTGGATAGATTGATCATGGAAAAGACGTTTCCATGAGCAGATAAGACTCTGACCAAAGGCACAGCCTCAGAATAACGGTTTAGAACTGAGACGAGGACGAATTTCTTCAGCAAGAGGTAGTGAATATGTGGAACTCATTGCTGCAGCAGGCCAAGTCATTGAGTGTCTTTAAGACAGTGATAGGTTCTTGATTAATAAAGGGATCAAGGGTAAGGCGGGGGGGGGGCTGGAGAATGGGGTTGAGAAACATATCAGATATGATGAAATAGTGGAGCAGACTCTTGGTCCAATGACTTAATTCTGCTCCCACGTCTTATTGTCTTCTAAGAGGCTGGTAGCCATGGAATCCCGAAGAGGGCGCGGTCATTCCACCACTGGCAAAATCCCAATGACTCTTTTAAGTCCTTCCTTGTAGGAGCCTTGCTCCTTGAGATTTGCCACATCCCTCTACTCAGCAGGCAACTGATCCCATTCAGTTCTATCACTGGGTAACCTTCCTCTGTGGTGGGAAGACATCAGGCAGCCATGCTAATGTGGTCTTCCAGCTGTGGTTCCGGCCCCAGTCCATAAGCCCAGGACTGGAAAATTCTTCCAACTATGCAGGGTAATTCACGGAGGATAAAAGTAGATGGATGCAATTGGAAGAGGTCAATATGCCTATTTAACATTAAATATCGATGCCTGAAAAAAATGAAAAACTTTTCCATTACAGTTGGCTAGTTGTTCAAGTGAGAAAAAAAAGGAAGCTCTTAAGAGCACCCCTGAAATACCATATTAAAGTGAACATCTGCAGTTTACAGAATGGCTAATTGCATAAATCCGAGATTACAACCACAAAACCAACTTATTTGCATTTATCCAACCGTTTTGCATTCCTGTCATTCCTTTTAGATAGCAAAATGTTCCAAGGAGCTTGCTTAATCAGTGAAAGTATTGGCACCAGATGAAAGAGGCAAGATTGGTACAAAGCTTGGACAAAGAAGTAGGTTTTGAAGTGTATGTTAAAGAAGGAAGAGATGAAGAGGCAGTGAAGTTTAGACAGGAAATTCCAGAGTTTAAGACCTAAACAGCTGAAAGTGCAGCTTGCAATGGAGAGTCCCGAAGGTTGTGTTGCCTGCCTGGTGGTTGAGTTTGGGATATCTCATCTGGGCTGCAGAGGAACTTTAATTGGGAGGGTAAAGATCCAGTGGTTGTGATCGACAAATGCACTAATGACATAGATAAAACTAAGGGAGAGGTTCTGCTAAGGGAATATGAACAGCTAGGAGCTAAATTAAAAAGCAGAACCAAAAATGTAATAATCTCTAGATTACTCCCTGAGCCACGAGCTAATTGACACAGGGTTTATAAGATTAAGCAGGTAAATGCATGGCTCAAAGATTGGTGTGGGAGAAATGGGTTTGAATTCTAGATAAAACTAAGGGAGAGGTTCTGCTAAGGGAATATGAACAGCTAGGAGCTAAATTAAAAAGCAGAACCAAAAATGTAATAATCTCTGGATTACTCCCTGAGCCACGAGCTAATTGACACAGGGTTTATAAGATTAAGCAGGTAAATGCATGGCTCAAAGATTGGTGTGGGACGCATGGGTTTGAATTCATGCGTCTTTGGCATCAGTACTGGGGAAGAAGGGACCTGTTCCGATGGGATGGTCTTCATCTCAAACTGTGCTGGGACCAGAGTCCTAGCAAATCGCATAACTAGGGCTGTGGGCAGGGCGTTGGGGGGTGGTGGAGGTGGGGAGATGCGGGTTCCATTACAGGGGAAACCTGAATTAAAGAAGGAGGAAACACTGCAGAACTCAGGAGAGGTTATTAAATTCTCCAGCGCAGTCACAAATAGGACAGAAAGTATGGAAAGGGTTAGCACTCAAATTTCAAGCAAACTGGACAAACAAATGACAATGAGAAGAGGGACAGTTAATACAGTACTGAAGGTGTTATATCTGAATCCATGCAGTATAAGAAATAAGGTACATGGTCTTGTGGCGGAGATTGAAATTGGCAGGTATGACGTGGTGGGCATCACAGAGACATGGCTGCAAGGGGACCAGGATTGGGAGATGTATATTCAAGGATAAATATCCTAACGAAAAAATAGGCAGGTTGACAGAGGGAGTGGGACTGCCTTACTAGTAAGAAATGAAATTAAATCAATAGTAAGAAACAAAGTATGGTCAGATGGTGTAGAATCTGTGTGGGTAGAACTGAGGAATTGCAAAGGTAAAAAAAATCCATAGTTGCAGTTATGTACGGGCCTCCCTCTGAAGAGATAGTGGAGGCGTTAGTAATGATCTTTCAGGAATCGCTAGAATCAGGAAGGGTACCAGAGGACTGAAAAGTTGCTAACGTGACACCCTGTTTAAAAAGGAGTGAGGAAAATTACAGACTGATTAGCCTAAGCTCGGTCATGGGTAAGATCCTGAAATCTAGACTGAAGGATGACATTTCTGAATACTTGGAAGTGTGTGGTAAAATAGAGCACAGTCAGCATGGTTTCATCAAGGAGAGGTCATGCCTGACAGATCTGCTAGAATTCTTTGAGGAAGCAATGAGCAGGTTAGACCAAGGAGAGCCAATGCATGTTATCTACCTGGACTTCAAGAAGGCCGTTGACAAGATGCCGCACAGGAGGCTACTGAGTAAGATAAGGGCCCGTTGTGTTAGAGGTAAGATGCTAGCATGGATAGAAGCTTGGCAGTCTGGCAGGAAGCAGAGAGTGGGTTTAAAGGAGTCCTTCTCAGAGTGACAGCCGGTGACAACTGGTGTTCCGGAAGTCTCATTGTTGGGACCACAACTTTTCACTTCATACATTAACGATCTAGATGAAGGATCCGAGGGCATTCTGGATAGGTTTGCAGACAATACTAAGATAGTAACAGGAACAAGTAGCAGTGAGGAGGTGGGGAGGCTGCAAAAGGATTTGGACAGGTGAGGAGAGTGGGCAAACAAGTGGCAGATGGAATACAACGTGAGGTCATGCACTTCAGTAGGAGGATTACAGGCATGGACTATTTTCTAAATGGGAAGAAAATCCAGAAGTCTGAAGTGCAAAGAGACTTGGGAGTTGTAGTCCAGGATTCCCTCAAGGTAAACTTGCAGGTTGAGTCAGTAGTTAGGAAGGTAAAAACAAGGACTGCAGATGCTGGAAACCAGGACTGCTGTGCTTTTCCAGCACCACTCTAATCTAGTAGTTAGGAAGGCAAATACAATGATGGCATTTTTGTTGACAGAACTTGAGTATAAAAGCAGGGATGTACTTCTGGGGCACTGTAAGGCTCTGGTCAGACCACATTTGGAGTATTGTGTGCAGTTTTGGGCCCCATATCTTAGGAAGGATGTACTGGCCCTGGAGCGTGTTCAGAGGAGTTTCACGAGAATGGTCCCAGGAATGAATAGCTGATATGAGGAACGTTTGAGGACTCTGAGTCTATATGGAATGGAGTTTAGAAGGTTGTGGGGGAATCTAATTGAAACTACAGAATATTGAATTGCCTGGACAGTCTAGATGTTGGGAAGATGTTTCCATTGATAGGAGAGACCAGAACCCGGGGCAGAGCCTTAGAATAAAGGAAAGACCTTTTAGAACAAAGTGGAGGTGGGGCTGGCAAGGAGGTAGCTGGGAAGGTGATAGGTTGATGCAGGTAGGGGGTGATTGTGAAAGGTTGGAGGGAAGGGTGGAGCAGATAGGTGGGAAGGAAGATGGAAGGTAGGACAGTCAAGAGTTTGGTGCCAAATTGGGGAGTTGGATCTGGGATGAGGTGGGGGGAGGGGAGATTTGGAAACTAGTGAAGTCGATGTTGATGCCGTTGAAGGGTTCTAAGTTGGAAGATGAGGCGTTCTTCCTCAAGTTGTTGGGTGGTTTGGATTTGGCAGTAGAGGTGCAAGTCCTGGGCCTTTTTGTTGGGACTGGAAAAGGTGTAGAGAACAAATTGCATGGATGATGCCACAAGTAGGAAAATAGAACATAGAAACTAGGAACAGGAGTAGGCTATTCAGCCCTTTGAGCCCACTCCACCATTCAATATGATCATGTCTGATGCTTTATCTCAATTCCATATTCCATTTTGTCCCCATATCCAATGGTGCCTTTAAAATCTACAGATTAACAACCTCTTCCTTGAATATACTCAGTGACTTGACCTCACAGGATTCTTTGATAGAGAATTCCACAGGCTCACTAACCTTTGTCTGATCTTCCTCATCTCAGTCAAAAATGGCCTACCCCCTATCCTGAGACTGTGACCCTGCTTCCAGACTCACCAGCTGGGGTAAACATCCTCCTTGCATCTAGTCTGTCCAGCTCTGTTAGAATTTTACAGGTGAGAGGTCAGGAAAGATCACACAGGTTAGAACTTTTTTTTTCCTGTAGGAAAGGGAACTGCCGAGGATTTTAAAGTTATGAAGTTTAGAGAGGATGTATTCACTTGTGGGGAAGAACAAAACGAGAATCATAAATATAAGAGTCGCCGATAATAATGAAATTGAGGGAGAAATCCCTTTACACAATTAATGTTTATAGTATGAGACTCACAACAACATGGAAGTTTTGGGGGTCACTAGCACAGCTGCCTACATTAAGTGCAAGATAGAGAAGCACGTCAGGGAGAAAGGAGTAGGATGATACGCAGGGAGGGCTAGCTTGTAAGAGGTACAATGAGGCTCCTACAGAACTGAACACCAGTGTACATTAGTTAAGCCAATGCTGTAAATTCTACCTCATTCCGATTATAATCATCGCTCAGTCACCACCATTTGGAGCGACAGGACAGCATTGTGTTAACATGCCTTGGTTTGCAAACACACGTATACACAGGGTCACAGTGGAGCAATAAGTAAATTAGCCTCTCTCACAGGAAGTTCCTCTAAACGTGCAATCAAGTTGAACAGACTGAAAAGAACTGGTTGGCAGCTGTGCTTCTTGGCATCAGTGGCTAATTGCATCCAATAATAACTGGCAAACCAAGAGCGATCACTCTGTAAATTCACCCAGCTTTACACTGGCTCGGCATGGGAACTCATTCTGGATGGTGCAATGGCCACATACAATAAAAACAGAAAATCAGTGCACAGATTTGTAAGTTTCAATTTCTAGACTGAAATGGGCAAAGACAGACTAAATTCAAATAAAGGCTTGATATTGGAATATAATCAAACAATTGAAAATTTCAAAATTCTACTCTTTCTTTGGATGTGCTGCTCAGTAAATCAGTGTTTATTGCCCATCACTTATTGCTGTGGGGAAGGTGCTGATTTAAACACAGTAACAGTGTAGGAGCAGTGATTTCGTTTCAGGTCTGGATGGTGGTGGTATTCCCGTGCATCTGCAGCCCTTGTCCTTCTAAGTGGTAGGTGTCTCAAGTTTGGAAAATACTGTCAAAAGGACCTTGGTCAGTTACAACATCATGATGACAGGGTCCAACCTGGTGTGGAAGAAAGCATTCAACTCAGGTGTGTTGTGCTCCTGCCTACATTTCATGTGAACCTCTTTGTACCCTTCTGCATCAAACTCTGGCCCTTTCCAAGAGGCAGGCCACAGGCTGAAATGTGACCTGCCAGGAGGAACTCTCCAGCCCCTGAAGGAATCTACCAGCGGCAAACATGGAAGAGAAAAGGTTTCTGTTTGGAAAAGCAGTAAGCTGTGCCAACATCCTCAACTTAATTCAGTTTGAGGGGAGGTTGCTGTGAGCAGAGGCAAGTCTGCTGGTGATAGGGAGACTGCAAAAAGATAGGACACCGGGGCAGTTTTTAGGGCTAAAGGGGTCAAAAGGTATGGAGAGAAAGCGAGAATATGATACTGAGTTTGAAGATTAGACATGATTATGTTGAATGGTAGAGTAGGCTCAAACAGCTGAATGGCCAACTCCTACATCTATTTTTGATGTTTCTATGTCCTTGAGTAGGTGAGGACACAAGACTCCTGTTGGCAAGTAAGTCGCAGAATATACTCAATATTGGTGAGCAGGTTGGGGGAAGCGGCAGCAAGCAGGTCTAGGGACGATTAGATTGTCTCTTTCGTGCACTGGCCTTGTACCCTTGAAGGACCGTGCATAGTGTATAAAGTTAAAAATCACACAACACCAAGTTATAGTCCAACAGATTTATTTGGAAGCACTAGCTTTCAGAGTGCTGCTCCTTCATCAGGTGGTTGTGGAGTATAAGATCGTAGGGTCATATGATCTTATTCTCCACAACTACCTGATGAAGGAGCGTCGCTCCGAAAGCTAGTGTGCTTCCAAATAAACCTGTTCGACTATAACCTGGTGTTGTGTGATTTTTAACTTTGTACACCCCAGCCCAACATCGGCACCTCCAAATCACGATTGCACAGAGTGTGTGTGTGTTAGAATGTGCGTGCGTGTGAGATGGAGGGAATAATGGAATAGACAGGGCTAAGTGAACCAACAGCCAATGTATCAGATCTAAATTCTGCAGTCTGCCACAATGAATTGAAAGTGATGGACAAGTAAACAACCAATAGGAGATGGATGTTCAACATTGGGGAGGTCAGCACCTTGGAAGACAGGTCAAAAGGATTTGCATTCTTCTCAGACTTTCTGAATGCAAGCCCACTTGAGGACAAGAGCAGCACAAATGTCAGTCTTCAAAACTTCAATTCACTCCACATAATATTAAGGAACCATTCAAGCTATTAATACTTGCAAAAACTATGGGTCCTGATAACTTTCCAACAATGGCACTGAGGACTTGAGCTCCAGAACTTGTGATGTCCTGAGTCAAGCTGTTCCAGTACAATTACAACATCGGCATCTCCCTAACAGTGTAGAAAATTGCCCAGGTATGTCCTGTACTCAAAAAGCAGGACACATCCAACCCATACTGTCAAATCCATCACAAAAGTATGGAAGAGATTGTCAACAATGCGATAAAGAAACATTTGCAAAAGAATAACCTGCTCGCTGAATCTCAATTTTTGTTCTCCCAGGGCCACTCAGCTCCTGACCTCCTTATAGCCTTCGTTCAAACATGGATAAAAGAGCTGACTTCCAGAGGTGAGGTGAGAGTGACTACCTTTGATGTCAAGGCTACATTCAACTCTGTGTGGAATAAGGAGCCCTAGCAAAACTGGAATCAATGTATGTCATGGGAACAAATCTCCATTGGCTGGAGTTATACCAAACACAACAGAAGAGATTGTGGTTGTTGGAAGTCAGTCATTTCAGCTCTAGGTCATCTCTGGAGGAGTTCCTCAGGGTAGTGTCCTGGACATAAAACCAACTTCAGCTGCTTTATCAATGATTTTCCCTCCATCATAAGTTTGGAATGGCGATGTATGTCAATGATTGCGCAATGTTCAACACCATTCATGATTTCACAGATACAGAACAGTCCATATTCAAATGCAATAAAACCTGGACAATATCCAGGTTTGGGCTGACAAGTGGGAAGTAACATTCACACCACACAAATGCCAGCGAATGACCATCTCCAATAAGAGACAATCTAATCAGCGTTCCTTGACATTTAATGGTGTTATCACCATTGAATCCTCTACTATCAACATCCTGAGGATTACCATTAACCAGAAACTCAATTTGACTCACAATATGAATACAGTGGCTGTAAGAGCAGGAATTCTGTGGCAAGTAACACACCTCCTGACTCCCCAAAGCCTATCCATTACCTACAAGGCACAAGTCAGGAGTGTGATGGAATGCTCCCCACTTGCCTGGATGAGTGCGGCTCCAACAACACTCAAGAAGCTTGACACCATCCAATGCAAAGCAGACCACTTGATTGGCACTACATCTACCAGGTTCAACATTCACTTCCTTCAACATGATGACAGCAGTGTATATCATCTGTAAAATGCATTCCAGTGACTCACCAAGGGCAACTAAAGACGTGGAAGGGAAGCTGAAAGCTTGATCAAAGTCTTGATATAATTTTTAAAGGTAGGTAGTCAAGAGGATTAATTGGAGTGAAGTTTTAAAGAGTGTAGGCTGAAGTGGTTGCTGTAACAGGTGGGGCAAGGGATGAGGCTGAAGATGGACAGAAATCCAACAATTAGAATTCAAGAAGGGCAACAATATTAGAAAGCACACGTGCATGTTTCAATATGGTCTCACTTTCTAGCAATAGAAGACTGCTCAGTCCTAAATGGGAAGGATGGATCTATTCAGCAAAGGATGCTGGCAAATACTCCCAAGTCTTTTCTACAGGCGGTTGTTCTTATTAAGCTTAAGAAATGAGCTGGGACTAAATAAACATATCAATATTGGGAAATGTATTGCATGAGTAGCAGGCAATAATAAGAATGAGTTAAAGGGAACAAGATGAAGTGTGTGGTCACCCTGTGAAAGCAAACGTTTGTGAGTTTGAAGAGACTGCCAAGTAACTCCAAACAAAGCATCAGATTCCTTTGTCTGGGCTCATTTCCTATCCTTGGCTCTGGTTAAACAGTAGCCCTGTGAAAGGCAATGTTTTTGACGTGTAGAAAGTGCTGAAGGCAGCTCAGTGAACACACTAGTGCCCAGGACAATAAGTCCAGGGGTTGGAATGTTCCACACACTAACTGCAGGCATTTGACAATGCTGTTCTCTGGGGGTTGCATAACGCAGGGAGTAACTCTATGTTGATATTGCACAGTTAGAGGCTGTAGGTTTCCCATTCATTACACATCCCCTTCTCTTGAAGACACAATCCCTTCTTGTAGTAAATAAAGCAGATGTTACATGGCTGTGAAAACACCATTCACCCAGTCTGCTCCACGCCATAACCTCAGCGCCAAAGCAGATTAAACAGTGAGAAACAGTGATCACTTTTTTTTGAAACAGTGATAATGTTACAAACTGTGAAATCACCAGAGTGCAAATCAGGAAAATCACATGATACATGACACACAATTCTTTTGCTCTTAAAGTTAAAAATCACACAACACCAGGTTATAGTCCAACAGGTTTAATTGGAAGCACACTAGCTTTCGGAGCGACGCTCCTTCATCAGGTGATTTGAGCATCGCTCCAAAAGCTAGTGTGCTTCCAATTAAACCTGTTGGACTATAACCTGGTGTTGTGTGATTTTTAACTTTGTACACCCCAGACCAACACCAGCATCCCCGAATCATTTGCTCTTAAACTTCTTCAATGACACAAAAAATCTCCTAAAATGCAATATCCCTTTTTCAAAGTACTTGGACACATTTTAATTTCTGCCTAATTCCTCCAGTCAACATAATTGTGTTCCTAAACCTCCGGTTCCTTGATTCCACACCATGGCCAAAGATGCCTACATAATAACATGGACCCACGGGAATCATCTTGCCCTTGCCTGGAAATAGACATAAGGTTGGCTGAACCTGGTGCCATATCCTTTTCAGATGCTGGTCTGGATCTGACAGTGGCTGGTGAGCTGTGGGTACCAGATGGAAACCACACTGTGACCTGCTTCAGTGGGGAACAGGGGGACAGTGATGGAACAGAATAGCTTTGTGGAAGCAGGAGGAATGCCCCACAAAAATAAAAGACAAAGTTTGGGGTCTTGTTCTGAGAGTAGCCACATTACCTTTAAATACTGCAGGGTAGACCGGCCGATGGAAACCAGCCAGAATATTTATGCCTCAGATTCCACTCTTAGAGATTAAAACATTGTAAACGAACGCTTGTTTAGCAAAGGATATTCAAGGTGCATATTAAGCATCCTCCTGTCCAACAAAGGTATCCCTGCATCCCTACACATACTGGCCAAACAATAAGATTAGGCAGACATGGAGCTGGAAAGGGATACCGTTTAAATTCAATGAGTACCATTTAAATTCTCTATCACACACCACAGCCACTTGTTCACTCATCTCTGATGTTCTTTTAATAAGGAATGGAAGGTTAGCATTTGCCCCATATAATTTACCTGGCATTATCAAATGCAAATGCTTATTATCAGGATCATCTGGTTTAAAGACCATTGAAAAAATATGAGATAGAAGCAGAAATAGGCCATTTGGTTCATCGATTCTGCCCCATCATTCAATGAGATCATAGCTAGTCTGATAATCCTCAACTCTACTTCCCTGCCTTTTCCCCACAACCTTTGATTCCCTTAATAACTAAATGTCCATCTATCTCAGCAACAGTACTCTGTGGTAAAGAATTGCACAAAGTCACAGAGAAGAAATTTCTCCTCATTTCTGTCCCAAATGTGCGACCCCTAACTCTGAGATTATCCTCTCTGGTCTGAGACTCGCCCACAAGGCGAATCAACCTTTGTGCATCTACCCTAATTATACTGAGTGACCTCACTGCCACAGCTCCCTACAGAATTCTGAAAAACAAACGTTTGGACAGATCTATCACATTTCAGGCAGTAACTCTAGTATTATATAAAATTGTGGTATCAACTAAAGAGGGAATAAAAAGCCATTCTCCATTGATTTCTTCCAACTTGGAGGTTTACAAGCAGCTGTTGACTCACAGAGAAGCTTTGCAAATATTTAAGTCTAATTGAACTCAGGATGAGTCTTTAAAAACAAGTGGACCTTGAACCATTTAAGTAGTAAGAACATTTTAAAAAATGGTAGCTTTCAGTCCTATATAGAATCCTTTTAGAATTAGCTCTCATAATAAATATTTGCCCTCTCAAGAAATATATAAACAAATGCATGACACTTAAACAGCAAGACAAGGTTGAGACAAGTGCCACAAAGATTGCACGCTGTGTACTGAAGTAACTTTATAGACATTGGGGATACGGAGGGGTCTTCTGATGCTGGGTGTGTCCCTTTCTACAAACCAGTGATTGGAAAGGGTTAGCAAATAATTTCTAGCACAAGGACACGCCAAACTCTAAACCTTCGAGCAGCCAAGATGCACAATGGAGCAGAAGTGCTTATCTTGATATCTTCAGCACCCATCTTGTATTCATACTTAGAAGGGTTCAAACAAGTATTTGACAGAGAGTTAACTACCAGCCCCCAGAAATACAGAGAAATAAACCCAATGTCTCTGAGGCTGTTTTAGTGGAGACAACAGATGTTGTTTGTTTTGTCTAACCTATGGAGTGTTCCAATAGCTTAATTTTTTTTTGTTGATGAATTTGAGCATCTGCATTTTATTAAACTTGTTTACACTGACTTCCATTGCCCTAATTTTCTGTTTCCTTTCACATTTCTGAAGAGTTTAATCGGATTTCTGGAGTGGGTTTTTCAAGGTGGGTTTCAAAATCTGGCAGATTCTCGCACTGTTCTTGATCAACATACACAGTTCACCAGTTTTAAACTGATGAGATCCAAAAGCAAATTTATCATAAAATGCAATGTACAAGTCGGCACAGCATATCAGGTGACCACATTTATTTTGCTAAATTATGCTGTACCCTTATTTGGAGTTGGGTCTCAATTTTTTACCTCTGAAATGCATGTTGTCTGCACCTTATCATTCAGCACGGGAATCGGTTTAGCTCAGTTGGCTGGATTACTGGTTTGCAGCACAGTGTGATGCCAACAGTGTGGGTTCAACTCCCATCACCAGTTTGAGGTTACCATGAAGGACTCTCCTTCTCAACCTCTTCCCTCGCCTGAGTTCTGGTGACCCTCAGGTTAAATCACCACCAGTCGCTTCTCTCTAATAAGAGCGCAGCCCCTATGGTCTGATAAGACTATGGCGACGCACATATTTCAGCACGTGGCACCAAGTGGGTCCCGTCTCCCAGAACTTGCATGGGAGTTTAAGATACATCCACAAAGAGGAAATTGCCCATGGTGAACAATGAACAGAAATGTGTCCTTTGGCAAAGAGAATGAAGTACAGAGTTGGTTTCATGTTAGAACTCAAAACATTTGTTAAGTAGTCAAATAACTGTGCTGCAGCGAGGGAGATTATGTAATGGAAAATGGTGTGAGAATGGACAGAGAAAGAATCTGCCCTGATAAAGAACTGCAAATCCAACACACCACGAGAACTGAGACTAACCAGTGGCTCATTCCTGAGAAGCATGAATCAGATCAATTTCTTGAAAGCTATCATAATAGTTACACCGCCTCCAGAAATGCAATGCGTATACATGCACTTAAAAGAAACCCTGAGTTCAGCAAAGATTTAAGAACAATAGCTCTTTGGTGTAGCCACTTCATGGAACAAAAATAATGTTGTGGCAGAAGACCAAGGTTGCTCAGAGACCATTAAAAGACCTTGTTGATAAAATTATCAATTCATCACCAGACAGCAGTAAAACACAAAGACTTTGGCCAAGATCTTCCAGCCACAGGATTATTGGAGATCAGATGGACAACTCAAGATGCAAGTCAGCACCCAGATAAGTTCCAACATACTGACTTCCGTGGGAATTATCTGGGAAATCTTAATTTCTAATGGGCAATTTTTTTCCTCCCCAAATCTCTTAATGAAAGTCTCTGAGTTAGAAACTCAGAAACTGAAGACAGTTTCCATGGGATCTTATCTTAATAGTTACCCAAGAAGTGTTAGACAGAAAAATCCTGCTCAAATTCCTGCGTAACTTTACAACTGACATCCCTTCACCCTCCCCTCCCCAACCCCCCAGCGACAGCCATGCCACTCCCTGAAATATTTCGAATGTCCTGATTAAATCTTGGCTACTTCCTCCTGACTCCCAACTGACCATCTCTTTTGACTATGCTACCTCTGACCACTCAAATAATCCCTTCCTAACCTTGTTAACCCACCATCAACCAGTCTACACTCCCAACCTCACTTGAGTATCCCTCCTCACCCGTCTACCATACCATCCACTTGCCATTTTATAACCTGCCACCTTACTCACCCTTAAACCTGCCTACCTACCAGCCTACCCACTTACCTCACCCAACCAACCTATTCT
The DNA here is from genome assembly GCF_004010195.1 of Chiloscyllium plagiosum. NCBI lineage: Eukaryota > Metazoa > Chordata > Chondrichthyes > Orectolobiformes > Hemiscylliidae > Chiloscyllium > Chiloscyllium plagiosum. Next base: position 30,724,244 of record NC_057744.1, on the reverse strand, counting down.
ACCCATTCATTCACTCATTAACTCAGCCATTTACTAACATTCTCATATTTGGCCATGAACTGACATTCACACTGGACATGTACATTTACCAAATGGCAGACAGTGCTACAAAAAAGGAGCTGTATCTCATCTTCTCATTAACTCTATAACACTGTGATGGAACTCTCCAATGAATACTGAGCTCTGCATTTCTGGAGAAACTGAAATCAGAAGACCTGGCAAGCCGGGCTGAGCAGCAGCAAGGTGTGAAAAAGCTCAAGCAGATCAACAATCTGACAAATGTTGCTACTTCACAGAAGATCCAGTCCAATATGTCACAATGACAACATGGATGAACTTCGATATTCCCAATACATGATCACTGGAGTGAGAAGGTTCAAAACAGCTCAAAGTAAAATCATTGGACATGGGTAGATAATATTCACATTGATGCTAGCTTGCATGGCAAAATTACGGTGTGTAGTAATTTTCAAATTAAAACCATACCAAAAATCAAGTTGCCTGCTGGAGCTTTTGAGCATTTTCATGATAATGATCAGATGGATAAGGAAGGAGTGAGCTTGCGGATTCATAATGTGTGGAAATAACACAGGGAATGTGTAAGGGATATGTTCAAATCCAGTAGAAAAACTGAAATGAAAGGTATGTCTTCCAAGTTACAATTATACCTGGGGTTAATGTCTAGATATCAACCTTGGGATGTGTGCCTCAACAAGCCATTCAAGGATCACGACTGCGACGAATGGAATGGACAGGTGACTGATAGAAATAAAAATGGTCAAAAAGAGTGGAAAAAATGTCCCATTTGGTGTTTTGTGTTTTTTATCATTAAATCATGGAATGTTATTGGTGCACAAAGTATCATTGGATCATTCGAAAAGTACAAAACATCCAATTCAATGAATGGAAATGATGCTTATCTGTTGCGGAGGGATAATTATAAAACCAGTAGCACCAAATCAAGTAGCTCAAAATGAAAACAAAGATAAACGTTTGGTGTTGGGTTTTTTTATTCACTCATAAAATATGGGCAACCCTTCTGAACCAGCATCTATTGCTCACTGTTAGTTGTCCTTGAGAAGGTGGTGCTGAGTTGCCTTCTTGAACCATTGCAATCCATTTGATGTTGGTACACCCACAATGCCATTGGGAAGGAAATTCCAGGATTTTGACACAGCTAAAGACAATTGATTTGACAGTGTTTAAAACTTTTGATTGTAATTAAAAATAAGATAATAGAATTATTTCAATAATATATGTTACATTCATTTAATTTGAATTAGCCGTGTCATGTCTCTTCACACTTCAAAATGGCAACTATTTGCACCAACGCTGGCAGTTTATATATTATACTTAGCCTATACGGTGACCCCTACTTCCAGAAGAATCTTTTAAGACTTCAAATGTTGACATTGTGATTTATGGTATTTTGCTTCAGAACACTACCATGCCTCACTATCGTGCTAATATTTGAGGTGCTAAGCAACTGAGAGATAATAAAATATGTATGTTGACAGAAGGGAGGTGATTGCATATGAATAGTATGTAAAAGACTTTTTATCATAATCACACCAGCCATGACTGCTGTGAACTCCTTCTAGAAGAGAAACTAAACTTGTTTATAAACTCAGGTGTTTTCTGAAAAGAATTAAAATTAACTCCCTCAATTCCTAGATTTAGATTAGATTAGATTCCCTACAGTGCGGAAACAGGCCCTTCGGTCCAACCAGTCCACACCAACCCTCCAAAGAGTAACCCACCCAGACCCATTTCCCTCTGACTAATGCACCTAACACTATGGGCAATTTAGCATGGCCAATTCACCTGACCTGCACATCTTTGGACTGTGGGAGGAAACCGACGGAGACACAGGGATTATGTGCAAACTCCACAGAGACAGTCGCCCAAGGTTGAAATCAAACCTGGGACCCTGGAGCTGTGAGGTAGCAGTGCTAACCACTGAGCCACCGCGACACCCAATTCTTCTAAACAAAAAATAAAACTAATGACCTTATGTATTTATCCTACCCATCATAAACCCAACAATATAAACATCTTTCTATTGATGTCAGAGGGATCTATAATCACCTGTTTTTCTGGTTGATAAATGTTGGATTAAGTCACTGCTCTGAAGGACGCTCTGACCCTTTTGTTAAAGACAACTCTTCACATAAATAACCAATATCATTTGTTTATTTTAAATTCCGAATTCTAAAAGTGATATTAATATATAAAAATTGTACATCTTTTAATCCCAATGGTGTCTCACAGCCTGTCTCGCACAGATCAAAAATGTAAGATGGCTGTAACTTTTCTGAATCATTGTCCCACAAAGAAAATGTCCTTCTAGGCCCTTGTTTTGTCTGAGAAACTATTCTCGGACTTTAGAAGGATGCATGTTATGTCCAGGGGTTAACTGAATTCTAAATGTCTCCCTTTGTGGCTGATGTTGCAATAGCTCACTAGACTGTCTGTTTTGTGGCTGACTGTAAATTAACAAGGAAAATCATGTGATATTTGGGAGCCACTCGACAGGATTCTGGGTCTATTTTAACAAACAGATCAGCCTTCTTTACAAAATATATAACAATATTATTGCACAATTGTGACAACAGAACACAGTTGTAGACTTAGGCATCAATCCAAACAGCTGTATGACAGCATTTTATATTTCTATTAATTCAGCTCTTCTTCATGAAAGGTTGACTTAATATAATTTTTTTTTTCACTGCTAATCTGCTACAGAAATCCACCAACCCTGAGAAATGCAGTTTCCTTTTCTGATCTTTTCACCAATTTCCTCCTCTTTTCCTTTTCTCCTGAATTTAACTAGATACAGTGAAGGTAAGAAAGGACATAGTCTTAGGTTCCAGTTCCATATGATCTGAAGTAAAAACAGAAATGCTGGAAAAATGCAGCACCCACAACATTTTGCATTTATTATCTCCATGGTCTGATGACACTGTGACATCTACAACATACCTCCTTACGCATCGGCATAGTAACTATTCTTCAATTAACCCTTTACTCCACACTCTCACAGCTTCTGTTTGATTTGATGCAGACTTACAGAAACAGCAACAGCACCCTAACAAGCTACAAGCAACAAAAACAGGAAGATTTGCAATTATGTAAAACTTTTCACAACCATGCAATAACCCAATGCACAACCAATGACGTATTTTTGAAATACATTAATTGTTGAATTGTAGAAACTTAACAGCCAATTTACTGCAGTATTGTGGTAATAACCAGATAGTCTGTTTTTAGTGAGGTTAATGAGAGATCTATAGTGGTGTGATGATGCTGGTCCTTTAACAAGGTTAAGTTGTCCTTGGTTTTTTATCGAGAGGGATCATAAAGGCAGAGGTGCTGATATGTCTGAACTGGTAACTTTAATAATGGCTAAGAGATACTGCCTAAGTCAACAAAGAGAGGAGGCCTTTAAGGTTTTTTTTTAAAACAGTTGTACAATGAAAGGGGAGTGGCCAGTTCTCCCAGCTCAGATTTTTTTTCTAGTTTGGTTTAGTTTTCAGCTGGGGGCCTAGAGAAACAGCTGCTGGGAAAAGAGGTTCCATGCTGATTCTCTCTCTGACATCTCTCCTGTAAGAACCTGTGTTTGAATTTATCTTTTTGCAAGGGGTGTGTTGATGGGATGTTGCAGGAAATTGGACCAGCCCTTTTTTAAGTTAGATCATGTTGGTCGGTTTTCAAATCGTTGTTATTCTAAATTCGGTTTTCTTTTGTTTGCGTTGCATTTGGTAGTCTGTAAATAAATTCTGCTTGATGTGAAACTAAGTGGTTTGACCAGCTGCATCACTTCTAGAATATCCACCTCACACCTGCTCAAAACAACTAGAAAGGTTAGGGTCTAGGCTACCTTCTTGAAATGTTTTGAGGGGGTCTGGTCTGGTCCATAACAGTGACCACAGGAATAGAGATAACGTCCACATTTTTCTTCAAGTCGATGCTTTGTTGCCTTTTACATCCACTTGAGGGGGCAGCAGGGCTTTGGCTTGATTTTCACATGAAATTTGGTACCTTCAGCAATGCAGCACTCCCTCAACACTGCATTGGATAGTCAGCCTTGATGTTTGTGCTCAGGTGCTGGAATGAGTCTGGAACCTGCAATCTTCTGATTCAAAGGAGAAACCATTCTCAATTGAATTATAGCTAACACACTAGCTTTTTCCCTCCCTGCATGAATACACAAGTTCTCCAACCAGTGAGCTATGTGCATGATTCCACAAACTTTTCAATAACATAAATAAGCCACCTTTCACATTGGATACCTGTAACCTTAAATAGCAAGGCTCCTCACGCATTTGAATTTGTTCAGCTAAGAATAATGCTGTTCTGTATACTCATACAGACCAAGTTTGAAAAATGCCCATCAACTCAGCTGAAACAGTTGATTGATATCACCATCTGGACTCTCCTCATTCTACTAGTACACACATGGCATACCCACACTGGCACCTTACCCAGCATAAGGTGCCATGTGAGATGCACTAGAAATGGCCACGAGGTCAGCCCATGTACTTTTATGCTTTGAGAGTTGTGCAATGCCATGTTTGAGGCCTGTTACTTCTGCAGTAGCATTTCCATCAACAGAAGACAATAAGTTCCATCTGATCTGATACAAGGCGAGTTCTGCTCAGGTTTTCCAAAGGTCAGTTCATCACAGAGACACTGAAATCATCCCTCATTGTCCACCTCAGCCTGTCTCCCCTTACCAAACCCGGTCTGCTCTTTCGCTGATATGCCACAAACAGAAGGCATGCCCAGGACCCTGCCAACTAGAAGTTAAGATCTGATCTAAGAGAGATGGAATCCTTTCAGAGCTGCGATCTGGCCCATCTCTTGTAGTAAAGTATGATTGCAGCTATCTCAGCAACCTACCTCTCTGTTCACAGTCTGAAGGAGCTGTCTGTGAAAAACTCTTTATTTAGGACCTTTCATAACTTCAAAATGGTCCAAAGCACTCTACGGGGAATTTTGAAGTACAGTTGCTGTTGTATTGAGGGAAAAGTACAGCAGCCAACTTGCAAAGTCCAAACAACAATAAGATAATAACCAAATAGTCTGTTTTTAGTGATGCTGTTTGAGGGGTAAATATTGGCCAGGACACAGGGTAAACTCCTGCATTCTTCTTTGAAATCTGCACAATAGCTTTGGGAGGTCCAATGTTAAAAATGTATGACGTCATATTTTAATTTTGAAATTCCAGCTTCCCTACTGTCTTCATGACATTTTTTGGCAGTAGCACAATGCTGAGCGAGAGCTCGCAACTCAATGCGTTAGTGTTCCACTGTGCAGCCTTTATGTTCATCACTCCAGTCATCTGTCTCATTCTGATTTTAATTAGTTTGGCTGGAACTGTTCAGATCTTGCTCCTGACAGATTGAAGAAGAAGCCAAACCTTTGGCTCACATTGGAAAAAATAGATTTTTAAGTTTTTTCCTGTTTAATTATTATTAATTAGCACTAAAATCTCTGAACCTAGTGTTCCCTCTTTTTAGTTCTTTTAGATCTGATAATAAATGTAGTTACAGTGAAATGTGAAGAGTAATATACAGAGCACTGGAAGTCTGCGGAACATGCTATCATTGGACTTGCTTTTTTCCCTCTTCCTCCATTTCCATATTTTAATACTTCTTCCACAATCTGGTAAACTCCTGCACACTCTGTACCACAGCCAGTTGAAAGGTAGTCAGTTCCACATGTCTATAAGTGCCATGTCAGTTGACTAATCTCTTACCCAGTTGACGTGTTAACTGTGTATACATCCCAATGACAACCCAGCTAAGGTCAATTTCCTGATATATTACTTCTATGTGTATTGCTTCAGAACATTTGTAAGCACAGTGTTCAGACAGCTAAGCTTATTTTCATAAATTATACTTTAATCCTTATCCCTAATATTCCTGAATGGTTCGCTCCCAAATCACTATGTTGGGTTGAAGGTTTTGTGCTTGAGATAGAACATGGGACCATTTAGAAAGAGGCACAGAATAACTTAAAAGGAAATTACTGGATATGAAATAGTAATAGAAATCGCTCGACAAACAGGTCTGACAGCATCTGTGGGGAGGGAAACAAAAATAACATTTTGATTTCACAGAATCATAGAATCCCTACACTGTGGATACAGGCTATTTGGTCAATAAATCCACACCGACCCTCTGAAGAGTATCCCACCCAGACCCATTCCTATACCCTATTACTTTACATTTCCCTAAACTAATGCACCTAATCTACACATCCCTGAACACTGCGGGCAATTTAGCATGACCAATTCACCTAACCTGCACATCTATGGACTGTGGGAGGAGACTGGAGCACCCGGAGGAAAAACCGACACAAATACAGGGAGAATGTGCAAACACCACACAGACAGTCACCCGAGGCTGGAATTGAACCCAGGTCTCTGGTTCTGAAGAAGAGTTGTATTGGACTTGAAACTCTATTGCTTTCTGTACAGATGCTGCCAGATCTGTTGAATTGCTTCAGGACTTTCAGTTTTCATGTTAACTTGGAATATATTTCCTTTTGCATAAGACAGTTAGGATCTGATAGAGCTAACTGACATTGTAAGACAGATTTGAGCCTCAGGATTTAAAGGCCTGTTTCTGGGACAGCTAAGCAGTCTTCAATGTGCTGGACCAGTTTTCTATAATTTCCAGTGTGTGTTTTAGGGATCGTTTTTAGTGTTGACAGTGTGTGGCTGAAGTTGTAATGTGTTCTTGTAAGTTGAGCCAAAGTCAGAAGTCACATGATACCAGGTTATGATCCTTCAAGCAGTGCTCCAAAAGCTTGTGACTCAAAATAAACCTGTTGGACTATAATCTGATATCGTGTGATCTCTGACTTTGTCCACCCCAGTCCAACACTGGCACCTCCATATCATGATTTCTGACAAGACATACATTTTATATCTTAGATGCAATGTAACTAATTATTGGGTAATATGAAATAAAACTGTACTGTTTAATCAAAGTCAGAGCCTAACTTCTGCCTAAGACATAGTGTGGGCATCGTTCCCCATATGGTATCAGTATTTCAACTAATAATGCAAGAAGGATCAGCGGCAGTGAATCCAAATAGTTCTGGCAGAAATAAGTGCTTACAATATTTTTCATACTTAGTTTTAATCCAATTGTAACAGCGAAAGCTGTCAGGTCAGTTAACAGCATGTACATTATAATGAAAAAACATTGTAGAAGCAACACTAAGTTGGGTGAATTAACCTTGCGTTAGCAGATCAAAAACTCTTGGGACACAACCTTGCAAAACAGGATATATTTACCTTGAAGTAGATCGTTACAGATTAATGTTGTTTGAGGGATAAATATTGAGTATGAACCCATCACAGCTTAAAAAGTGTAATGAAATCTTTTAATACCTCCTGAGAAGGCTGAAGGCTGGTTTAATGTCTCATGCAACAGACATCACTGTACTCAGTACTACACTACAGTATAAACGTTGAGTTTGCATTTAAATCTCTGGAGTGGAGTGTGAACCCTCAAACCTTATGAATCATAGAGTGCTGCTAACACAATATACATTAAAACAGGGATCAGCTCCTTCTACATTACCTCACTAAGTGCTACTAGATTGGGTACAGAATGTGATCAGGTCAATGTACAACCTAGCTGCAGCACTAAACTAACTTTTTTGGTTATGTACTGTGAAGGAGATTTACCATTTTCTATTCTTTCTTTTCCTTACACTATCTCTCATGATAATAGTCACATGCCCTCTGTTTCAACATTAAACTGGACACAAAGGAAAGCAGGTTGAATCCTGAGTTAAACTGTTTCAGTACAGCCACAACACTGGCATCTGCTCAATGAAGTGAAAATTTAGCCAGACATGGATTTCTGAGAAAAAGCTGGACAAATCCTCTCCAGCAATTACTATCCTATCAGTTTACTCCCAATCATCAATGCTCACTACTGCCTTCCTCCAAACATGGACAGATGAGCTGATTCCAGAGGTGACAGTGACTGACCATATCGGGATACACCTTTGACCACTGTGACATTAAGACTTCTGGGGTAAAATCAACGTCAACAGGAATCAGGGAAATCTCTGCACTGGCTTTAATAATTCCCAGCAGGAGAAGAGATTGCTGAGGCATATGATCTCAAGATATCGCTATAAGAATGCCTTAGGGCATGGTCTTAGGCTGAACTATCTTTAGCTGTTACACAATTACCATTCTACTATTCTACAATAAAAGGTTGGGATGCTCACATAGGTTTGGATAGTGCTCGGTTCCATTTATAATTCCTTACATATTGAAACAGTCTTTACCTGCTTATAACTACTTTCAGGCTTGGGCTGCTAAGTGACAAGTTACATTTATTTCAAACAAGAGCCAGAATGATTATATCCAACAAGAGAATGTCTAACTACTTTCCTTTGATATTCAATGGCATTTTTATCATTAAAACCTTACTATCAATGTCCTGGGGCCACCATTGATCAGAAGACCAATTGGACAAGCCACATAAATATTGTGGCTCCAAGAGCAAGTCAGAGGTTTGATACTCTGCCATGATTGCTTCAACTTCTCGAGGTCTTTTCACCATCTACAATGCGCAGGTCAGGAGTGTGACGGAATTCCAGTTATGTGAATGAGTGCAGCTCCAAAAACACACAAGGAGCTCAACATCATACAACAAAAAGCAGCTTGCTTGATGAGCATTCCAACCACTATCATAACCATTCACCCCCTCCACTGTAAGTAGACAGGAGTATCATTGTGTACCATGTTATAATACATTGACCTACCCATCTCTCTGAAAGGAGTGATTTTCAGGCGAAGGCTTGAGAACTCCAATTCCCAGGAGACCTGGTACATGCTCAGAGTGGCAGCATGAGAGGCTGCACATGCTATGATCCATTTACTATACAATGGGCCCAGCCATCAGAGTCATCAGGAGTACACCTGTGGAGATGTAAAGAAAAGACAGACCAGGGTCTGGTACAAAAATCAGACCACAGGATGAACGTAAAAGGTAAGTTATATGACAGGTTAGTGTGCGAGATGGTTGACAGCAAGGAGAAGATCTGTGGGCTGCAGCAGAAGACCCCTAGCAATTAGGGCTTGGAGAAGACCTGGGAAGCAGTAGTTGTAGCTATGTGCTGGGATTAGGCCTCAAGAAAAGTCCTAATTGTCTGGAGCCCTGAGGTGTTTATAAGAAGCTCTTGAGTCTTTAATAGCTAGGTTCAATCGAGTGTAGTGTTAAGGAAGCCAACAAGCAAGATTTATTTCATGTAGCTAAGAAAACCTGAAACCTGGAGAAACCAGGGGCAATGTTTACTTAGTGGAGCCAGTTGTCTGTCAAAAAGGCTAGAATGCTGCCCCTGAGTAGATGTCTGAGCACCATCTGAAGAATGCAGAGAAATGCAGCCTCAGGAAAGGGCAGTGAACTGCCAGATCATGTACCATCACTGAGGCGCAATAACTTTAGAGGGAGCTCTGAAGCCAAGTTTTTGAAAGTAAAGAATTGTAAAGTTTTTGTGGTTCTGGTGATCCATATTTCGATGTTTGCTGAGAAACGTGTGGGAACTGTCTTGACTACATTTGCTATTTGATCTGCTCTGTACATGTTCAACCACAGTTTGTCTACTACCCATATTTACCTCATATTAATTTTGAATGTCAGATTATAAGTTGTATGTTTTTGCATAGCCAAGGTCATTATTGTTTGTTCAAAACCATGGATCTTTAGTTAGTACTTGGGATCTCAACTTTGTCTGCTTTAAGTAAAGAAATTATTGGATCTTGGACAGACCATAACATAAACTTGATGATCATAACAATCATCTCTAAGATGCACTGTTGCAACGCATCAAAGCTCCTTTAACAGTAGCTCCCACAATCAAAACCTTTACCACCTAGAAGAACAAGAAGAGCAGATACATAGGAATGTAGGTTCCCTTCCGAGAGACACATCATCCTCTCTTGGAACAATATGACCATTCCTTCAACATCAGTGAATCAAATTCCTGAATCTCCAGACCTAACATCACTTTGGGAATACATTCACCATGTGGATTGCAGAAGATCCAGTAGGCTACCATCCCCACCTTCATCTTTTCAATGACAAAAGAGATGGACAACAAATTTTGACCTCACCAGCAATAAGTGAAAACATTTTTTTTTAAAAGCATGGAAGAAGTAGAGTCAGGCTGAAAGACAGTGATAAAAAACAAAGAACAGAATCTGACTTGGTAAACTTACCCAAGATTTCAAATCATGAAAGATAGATAATGCAATTCCAACAATTTAAACAAGGAGTTAGCTCATCAATGACATTAATAGTGGAAAGATATTTGAAGGCATTTTATTGAGTGCTGCTAATAAGCATCTTGGACCACTTTCACCTATAAAAGCTAATACTTCATACTTAACTTTCCATGACTGTAAGACAGGAACAAATACATTCAATTTTTCATTATTTCCATTACAATAGCAAAAGAAGAGATCTCATGCAACCATACTAAGCATTTCATTACTATAGTGGCAACTACAATTTCCACCTTCCATGGGTCATACCCATCATAACAGGACTTGGATAATCGCTTGCAAATTTTATGGGAAAGTAACCAAATTAATCCTGTAGAAGTTATTTAGTCGAATTTTAAAAAGAACTTTGACATGAGCTTAGTATAAATGTTGAATTGATAAGGGGTTGTCTGTTAGTGACAAACCCTAAGGCTGATGTACTTTCCATTTCAGTTAGGAGGACAGGTATACTAACACTGGCATCCTTGAAGCATCCAATAGTAGCAGCATCAAGGCTAGGATCACCCAAACATAACTCTGCTAAATGGTCATAGATTAGGATACCTGAGTACTGATTGTCAAAGCAAATCATCTTCACCCAGATCGAGAAAAACACTCAAACGAGAGGGAGACAAAGATAGTCTTGCAAAATTGAAGGGCTCGCTCAAGGAATGCAACATCGATCCTAATACAAGGGAGACCCTTGTTCAGAAGAAACCGACTTGGAGGAAGCTCCTGTATGAAGGATCAAAATTCTTTGAGAACAGGAGGAGGTATGGGGAAAGGAACCGGAGAAATAAATATCAGCAATTTCACCTCCTAGAACACTTGCCAAATTGTCAGATTTGTGACTCTAGGATCGGGATCAGCATCCACAGAACACATGACCAGGAACACAGAATTTCCTAAGTCGACAATCATACTTGTTAGACCAGCAACAAAGCACAAAGATTGGAAAATATTGTCCCTGAGAGAAAACAAAATGCGGTTCACAGTACTTGTGAATGGCATACGACAGTTGGAGCATTATTAAGTTTCCCAATTCCAATAGAATGGGTTTGGATCATTTTCAAACTAGTTGTAAAGTTGGGTTGAGATGCAGTGGATAGAATTTATTATTGAAAAAATGCAGCATGACAAAGGTAGGAGAAGGTAATAGTAAATGATTACATTACATGAAAAGGTATCCAGAAGCAAAGAGGAGAAAAATTTCAGGTTGGTTGTTGATGATACTGTGTGAAAGTTATCAACCTGATGAATAAAATACACATCTGAAACATGTTGAATAACAAATCAGAACATTTTGCATTGACTCCACAAATTAACAGTGAGTATGGGATGTAACTTTGGATACTAATTCCCAATAATGTGTCAAAAACTTTCAGAGAAAGTTGACCAAGTTTTAAGGGACTCATTTAGAAAGAAACTCTCACATGACTAAAGTAAAATTCTTTGGAGAACAGACTGCAGGAGAAGTTGATTTACATGTTTAAAATAGCAAAACAACAATCAAAGGACACACAGTGAAAATTCACAAAGTCCAAATTAGAGGTTTACAGAAATGATAAAGTGTCAATAAGCAGAGAAATGGATTTAATGGGCATTAAACATTAGAGCAATATTAGTGAGGCTGCCTATTGTTCCAGACAGACTACAAAGGGAACCTAAACTCCAATTTTTACTTGAGTTGACAGTGCAACATAGAAGCAGCAGATTGTCTCTGACTCACTGACATGAAGCTCAGGACATATTGGTTCTCTGCCTTCATTACCATAATTCAAGTACAAGTGTCTTCAACCCAGTAGAAGTTTGACTGGGAGAAAGGTTGCTGCCAGGGACTGGCAAAGACAATCCCCAGGCAGGACATTGGGCATTTGGTGGAGATAATGGGGGCAGATGTGAGAGCTGGTCCGAAGATAACTACAACTTTGAAAGAACAGATCCATGATTTACTTTAGGACCAGATGGAATTGCCTCAGAAATAAGGGGGGGAGGGGGCAAGTTCCATTTAACACTCAGGTGAGGAGGAATTTCTGAGGTTTGTGAATTTTTGTAACTCCTTGCCACAGAAAGCAGTGGGGACAGAGTTCTTGTAATGGAACATACAACATTACAAAGCAGTGCAGGCCCTTTGGCCCTCGATGTTGCGCTGTCCATATTTAAGGCTGAGATCAATACATTCTTGATCAGTTGAGGAATCAAGGGTGACGAGGAAAAGGCAGGAAAGTGTATGTGAGAAATGTGTCGGATCAGCCATGAACCTAATGAATGGCGGAGCATGCTCAAGAGGCTGAATGGCTGACTCATATTCCTATTTCTAATGGTCTTTTAGATGGTAATTCAATTAGGTAAGAAAAACACAAGATGGCCTGGCATTCCATCTTAAAATCAAAAGATTATGAAGGCTGATCCTGACCAATATCAATGGAGTTTGGAAACATAACAACAGTGACGGAGCAATTATAATCGTGGGCAGAATCTTCTGCTTCCAATGATGGTGAGCTTGGAGGTGGAAGAGCACTTAATGCATTGCAGCACATCCTGTTGCCTTGCTGTCTCTGGCAGGATTAAATTCTAGGTAGGAAGGCACATGGTCAACTTTCCTTCCCCCAGGGTAACACTGACTCTATATGGGCTCATTAAAGACAGGGTAAGGATCTTAGGCCACCATGAATGGGGTTAACCAAGCTGCAGGCAGGACCTGTCATCATGTGGTAATCCCAATAGCTGCTATTCAGGAGCAGCTTGTCAACTCAGTTAACCACTGCCTGACTGAAAACCTGGATCTCAAATAGAGCAAGATGGAGAGCTGTTGTTGTACTCTTCTGTCCTTGCTTCCAAACTTGTTAGACCCTTTCCTCCTGTGATTTAGGATCCCTGATACTCCCTCCAACCATATTGTTTGACCTTGTCCTGGGTGGACCCTGTACGAATGTGACTTCAGTGGGTACTTTTCAGCAGCAGCTACTATTTTACTGTTTCACTGAGAAACTCAAAATTAAAACACATAGCACAGCTGAAATTTGGAGTAGTTGAAACTTTATTGCTGGAACAGCACAGCAGGTCAGGCAGCATCCAGGGAACAGGAGATTCGACGTTTCGGGCACAGGCCCTTCTTCAGGATGTGCAACAGGATGTGCTGCAGTACTCCAGAAATTTGGAGTACATAAGTTCATGCTAAACTTTCCAGAAAAATTGTGTCTAATCCAAAGTGATGCAAATACATTTTGAAAAGTTTGATAAGTCTTAATCCATTGTTAAATAACCTCTCTGCTAAGTGTTGAGTCGCATTCATTCAGAAGCGAGTTATTTTTTGAGTTAGTTTCAAAAAGTTGAAAACTTAAAAATTAAATAAAATGGCTTTGTTAACTTTTTCCCTGTATGTCTCTTTCAACTTATTCACTTAATCCCAAAACTCTTTGCCTCTCCATTTCAGTTTTTGTTTTGTCTGATTTGTTAGTGAATTAACAAATCAAACCTACAGCTCCCAGTTTAGACTTGACACATCTCATCAAAAGTACATCAATTTGCTTGGTGAAGATTCATGGCTGTGGGCTCTGCTCAAACAGACTTTCTATGGATTGCACTGAGAATAGTTTTTTTAATCACCATTAAGTTCCAGTATAAATACCTATTGGAGTTCTGTGGGCAATTAAAAGTGTGATGAATGGCTGACACCATTTGTTCTCTGCTGACAATAAAATCCAGCCCTTATAAATCAGAAACATGCACAAGCAGTTTGCCAAGAAACCTCATTCACAGATAAGAATTATACCTGGACTTGGATTAGTTTATACAGTGCAGCGATATAAAAGTTATTAAAATTGTAACAATAAGCCTGTTATGAGGTTGAACTCTACAATGGGTAATTGGGAAATGTTTCAAATTCATGGCTTAGGCAATAAAAGATCACGTCAACCAGCTAAGCTTGAGATTATATGAGCTTGGGCTTTAGACACAAGTGCAGCAGTGCTATGCATTACAATAAATGCCCCATGATATCAACTTGCTAGTGGATATTAGGAACAAGTTGTTTTCTTCTGTAGTATCATTAACTTCAATGCCAGTGACGTCATGAATAGAAATGGTTCCAGTTGTTGCAGCAGGATAAATTTGTGTAAGTTGCCAACTCCCAAACTGGGAGAGTTCTTCTTAACCGATACCAGAGCATTCAAAAGAATATTGAATTCAATGGATGCAGCCAAAAATGGGTTTGTTACAAAGGAACGATTCTGAAATTGGAAGTGCCAAATCTAACCCAGGATAGCATCCCAATAATGATGGCATAGCCAGAGTGACTCTGAAAGAATTTGATGAACCCAGCGTCGAATGACAAAGGCAGTGAATATGATCATGTTTAGAACATTTTGACCGTGGTTCAAACTATCCTTGCAGAATTATTAAATAATCTGATACTTTGGGCATGATTTTTGTTGGCCAAGTCCAAGTTGCATTGAATTTTTTTGAGATACTTCTACTGTCTAGTGAAAACATAATAAGGTTTCCTGCTATATCTTATCAAACTCGCTTCATTAACTACTTACCTCATCCTTATGGGGCCCATCACGTCCAATTCTGACCTCACCTTACCATGTACAGTTCCCAGAATGACTCACCACTCCCTAAAATATAGGAGCAGAATTACAGCATTCAGCCCATTGAGTCTGCTCTGCCATTTTATCATATCCTTGTACGCTTGATCCCCTTATTAATCAAGAACCCATCAATCTCTGTCTTAAAGACATTCAATGACTTGGCCTCAACAGCCTTCCGTGGTCAATGAGTTCCACAGATTAACCAGTCTCCGGCTGAAGAAATTCTTCCTCATCTCAGTTTGAAAGGGTTGTCCCTTCACCTAAAGGCTGTGCCTTTGGGTTCTAGTCTCTCCTATTAAAGAAACATCTTCTCCATGTCCACTACCTTTGCACTGAAGTGGCTCTCCTAGAAGCTACTTCTGAGAATTGTGGGGGTGATGATACTGAGACAAGTGACCCACATGCCAAACTGCAGAGATAAGACCCTCCTCACTGAGCTCACCCCATCTGGGCTCCTGACTGTAGCCCTGGTGTAGGAGCTTGCCCTTGACTTACTGTGCTGAGACCCCCTGACTGACAGGTACCTCCATGGTTCCCCATGGTAGGCTATTGCAGAAAATACAGAAGCATAGGATTGTGGGTGAGTTAGCGGTTTGGATCAGAAATTGGCTAGCTGGAAAAGACTAGAGGATGGTGGTGATGGGAAATGTTCATCCTGGAGTTCAGTTACTAGTGGTGTACCGCAATGATCTGTTTTGGGCCCACTGCTATTTGTCATTATTTTAAATGATCCTGATGAGGGTGTAGAAGAATGGGTTAGGAAATTTGCGGATGATACTGAAGTTGTGGACAGTGCAGAAGGATGTTGCAGGTTACAGAGAGACATAGTTAAGCTGCAGAGCTGGGCAGAAAGGTGACAAATGGAGTTTAATGCGAAAAAGTGTGAGGTGATTCACTTTGGAAGGAATAACAGGAATATAGAGTACTGGGCTAATGGTAAGATTCTTGATAGTGCAGATGAGCAGAGAGAGCTTGGTGTCCATGTGCATAGATCTCTGAAAGTTGCCACCCCGGTTGATATGGCTGTTAAGATGGCGTACGATGTGTTAGCTTTTATTGGCAGAGGGATTGAGTTCTGGAGCTATGACGTCACGTTGCAGCTGTACAAAACTCTGGTGCAGCTGCACTTAGAACATTGCGTACAGTTCTGGTCGCCACATTATAGGAAGGATGTGGAAGCTTTGGAAAGGGTTCAGAGGAGATTTACCAGGCTGTTGCCTGGTATGGAGGCAAGGTCTTATGAGTAAAGGCTGAGGGAGTTGAGGCTATTTTCACTAGAGAGAAGAAGGTTAAGAGGTTACTTAATAGGGGCATACAAGATGATCAGAGGATTAAATAGGGTGGACAGTGAAAGCCTTTTTCCGAGGATGGTGATGGCTAGCACGAGAGGACATAACTTTAAATTGATGGGTGATAGATATAGAACAGATGTCAGAGGTAAGTTCTTTACTCAGAGAGTAGTAAGGGTGTGGAATGCCCTATCTGCAACAGTAGTATACTCACCAACCCGCCACCCAGGGTGGCATGGTGTCTCAGTGGTTATCACTGCTGCCTCCCAGCGCCAGGGACCGAGGTTCGATGCCAGCCTCGAGCGACTGTGTGTGGAGTCTGCACATTCTCCCCCGTGTCTGTGTGGGTTTCTTCCGGGTGTTCCAGTTTCCTTCCACAGTCCAAAGATGTGCAGATTAGGTGAATTGATCATGCTAAATTGCCCATAGTGTTAGGTGCATTAGTCAGAGTGAAATGGGTCTGGGTGGATTATTCTTCAGAGGGTCGGTGTGGACTGGTTGGGCTGAAGGGTCTGTTTCCACACTGTGGGGAATCTAATCTAATCTGTAGGGAATCTAAACTAATCTAAACTTTAAGGGCATTTAAAAGGTCATTGGATAAATATATGGATGATAATGTAATGGTCTACGTTAGATGGGCTTCAGATTGGTTTCACAGGTTGACGCAACATCAAGGATCGAAGGGCCTGTACTGCACTGTATTGTTCTATGTTCTATGGACTTTGGTGAGGTCTACTCCCTGATGACAATGAGACATGGCTATTCGCTTTTTGCTCAGTTACAGGCGCACAGTGCAGATGTGAGACTATCATAGCACACTGCTCTACAGCAAGATGTAAACACCCTTGGCTCAGAACTGATGATTCATAAGGCAAGTCCCTAGTTGTGGAACTGTGCTAATTGACACGGCAAGGCAAGGATGGTGCAACCAAGCAGAGAAGCACAAAGTGAGCAAGCGCTATGTTTAAGCGAGACAACATCCAGTTCAATCCTTCAGCTGGATACCTGTTCAAGCGTGGAAGGTCTCCCTGCTGCTGCATTTCAATACTAGCTGCCTGTGTACCCTGCAGTGCGGAGTGCCCTTACTAGTGTATTGGAGAGATGCCAGATGGTCATGATGAGCGGGCCAACCAATGCCAATGTCTGTGGATGAAAGGTGCATGCTGTTTCCCATGGATTGTGCACTGAGTTATACTCTCTTCATACGCAACATAGAGGTCCTTTGGAGCAAGCAATGAGCTGAATCTGCCAGGCTCTGATTTTCACGTCAAGATTTCCTCAACGTCTGGCTTGTTTTGTGTGCTTGGTCAGGTAGGAATATTAATGAGGTAAGTCGGTATCTTAACAAAGAGTTTAACAAGTAAAAATTCCCTTAACTGGCAACTCGCCACTGCCCTGTGGGAAAGTCAGTCTGCTGCTTGTCTGAAGTATAAAAATTGGATTGAGATACTCCTGACATCGAGTAGACCTTATCGGAATTCTTGTCCAATTCTGTCACAAATCTCGCCATTGCCCATGTTGCTCGGACCCTGTCAGATTCCATCCATTGATTTGATTTGAGCTACTTCTCATAATGATTAGTTTCAAAAAGTGTGGTGCTGGAAAAGCACAGCAGGTCAGGCAGCATCCAAGGAACAGGACAGTCGATGTTTTGGGCATAAAGTTATACTCAGTGCATAATCACCACTGTATTTAGAAGGGCTTTTCAAATCTTCAAAGGGTTGGTTTACATTCCAGAACCCTAGGCCAATGTTCTAGGGACATTGGTTCTATCTCATAGTGGCAGATGGTGAAATATGAATTCAATGAAAAGAAAAATCCGGAATAGAAACAAAAGCTAGTCTAATTGACAATCATGTAACTAATGTTGATTCTTGCAAAAACCTATCTAGATCACTAATGTCTTTTAGGGAAAGAAATCTGCCATCCATACAAAGTCTGGTTTACATGTGACTCCACAGCTATGCAGTTGATTCCAAACTGTTCTCTGAGCAATGAATGATGGGCAATAAATGATGGCCGAGCCAGCAATGCTTCCATTCTGTGGATGAATGAGAAAATAAAACTAAATTCTTCATTTTTGCATGGGGGAGAGGGCGCACAGAAGGAATCTGAATTCCAAATCAGTTGTAATCTTGGGAGAAATGGAATTGACTTAAATTTCTTTGTTTGTTTCATATCTTCAAAGCATATCAGTTTATGACGAATCTGTTGAACTATCCCATGGATGCTCCTGCTGTGGGAAATGGAACTTGAACCCTGAGGTTGCTGATTCAAAGGCAAGGGCACTGTCTGTTGAGCCAAAAGATATCCTCCCCTTCAGTATAGTGTAGACCTCTTTCTGCTCATGATGACTTTATTCAACTTCATGCCAATCACTTTGGCCAGTAAGTCTTGGTAATGCCAGTTACAAAATTCACTCTGCATGAATCTTAGTTCTTTTTGGCCTCTGCACTGCCCACTCACTCAGGCAGGGCACCTCCCAACCTCCACCAAATGTAACAGCTGTGCCACTACTTTCATCTCCCTTAATTCTGCCTCCCTCTCATTCGAGGAAGAAAACAGCAAGGGGCCAGAAGGACTGAAGATGGATGGTGAGCTGCCTAACATTCGGCCCCACAACCTGACTCTGACCCCGCCCGAGTGGCTGACTGATCATGTCCAAGCCCCAGGTCTGGTTTTGGAGACTGCTCTTGACTTACGGTGCCAGGGCCCCCTGAACCATGGCTACTCGCTTGGCTTGAGTAAAGGCCGCTGACAGACATGACCAACTCTCAGCCTTTCAGTCTGCAATTAAAGACAAGGCATGACAGAAATAATATGATGTTGTGGCTCTGTTCGCCGAGCTGGAAATTTTTGTTGCAAACGTTTCGTCTCCTGTCTAGGCGACAGCCTCAGTGCTTGGGAGCCTCCTGTGAAGCGCTTCTGTGGTGTTTCCTCCAGTTTTGCAAATGTAGTGTACAAAATCCCATGCAAGGACTGCACAAAACACTATATAGGACAAACAGGAAGACAGCTAACGTTCCGCATCCATGAACATCAACTAGCCACGAAACGACACGACCAGCTATCCTTAGTAGCCTCACACGCAGACGACAAGCAACATGAATTCGACTGAAAACATGAAAACAAAAATTTCCAGCTCGGCGAACAGAACCACAACAACGAGCACCCGAGCTACAAATCTTCTCCCAAACTTTGAAGAAATAATATGAGCCAGCTTTTTCTAGCTGAGGAGGCAAAGCGTGAAAAGGCAATGCAATGCAAGGCAGGCATGCTGCAAATATCCAGGTGCTGAATGAGTGCTATGATAGCAATTGAAGAGCCTGGAGATATAGCCCATTAGCTGGGTGATTCTGAGTGGACCTGCAGCATTGAAATGAAGTCAATTCTGAAGCAGAACTATATCAGATTTAAACCTTTAACCCTGTTTACTTCTCTCCATAGATGCTGCCAGACTGACTGAGTCCTTGCATGGGATTTTGTACACTACATTGGTTTTGCTCATGCTGGGTATCGGGTCCTTCGTCCTGGTGAGTTGTTGTCTGAGAGTGGCTGTTGGTTTGTGTGCTGTTATGAGTCCTAGTGGTCGCAGTAGGACTGCACAAAACATTACATAGGACAAACAGGAAGACAGCTTACGATCCGCATCCATGAACACCAACTAGCTACGAAACGACTTGACTGGCTATCCTTAGTAGCCACACACTCAGATGACAAGCAATATGAGTTTGACTGGGACAACACTACTATTATAGGACAAGCCAAACAGAGAACAGCCAGGGAATTCCTAGAGGCATGGCACTCATCCACAGATTCAATCAATAAGCACATCGACCTGGACCCAACATACCGGCCACTGCAGCGGACAGCTGGAACTGACAACCGGAAGCGGCAGATACAAATCACTATAAATGCTGGAGGAAACATCACAGAAGCGCTTCACAGGAGGCTCCCAAGCACTGAGGATGTCACCTAGACAGGGGACGAAATGTCTGCAACACAAATTCCCAGCTTGTTTCAGATTTCCAATGTCTGTCGTGTTTTGCTTTTATTTTCTTTGCAGCTGTTGCCTTGTTAATATTACTTTTCAGATGGCCCACTGTCTCTTCTGAGCTTGGCTTTTAGAGAATGTCAGGATCTGAGAACCAGTTTCAGTCTCATGATCATACATTACTCAATAATGGAAGGTAAATGGTGGTCGTTTGCACTTAACTGGTCTCGTTAGATTTGCTTTGTGATGTTGCAAACCTAGAGATATAAAGTCTAAGGGTCCATTGACTCTATGCTTTGTGGTAAGCTTCCAACAATGGCAGCCGTGAGCTCCACAATGGATTACTGTTTAGGCATGTCTATTCAAGGGGCAGACTGTCACTCAATATGACTGACCTTGGAACTTTCCAGTTCCAGATGCTTGATTGTCTGAGTTGAAGTTGCAATGGTCACCTGACCCGTGCACCCCTCCTCCCGCCCTGGCAGCCATCTTAACAGTTCATCAATGTATATTTTTTAAATAAATAAGAGCTGTTCCAGAAGCTTCCATACAAACACAGCAAACTTTAAAGTCACGAACATGACGTATCTTTTACTGTCAGACAAACATGTGAAAATAGCAAGCAGAAAAGATTAGCTGCTTCATCGAGTTGCAATCCTCTTTATTTTTATAGATTGTTTTGCTGATCAAGATTTGTAATATTAGCAAAGTAAAATTTCATTCAAGTGCTATGTCAAGTATAGCACAGTCAGTGGCAAAATAGAGATTCCCCAGCTCTAGTCTAACCTTTTAAAAGTACCTCAACTGTACAACAGTGACATTTTTACTTCCCATAGCAACCGTCGCTATTCTTTCTCAAATGTTACAAGTTTAGTGCTGATTAATGAGATCAACTCTTATTCATCTGATGTGGAATTGAGATTGGTTCAACTAATCTCCAGGAACTGCGAGAGAAAGGAATTATTCCCAATTTAATAATGTAGGCAGAACAGAACAGAAAGTTACCCTTTCACTGACAACGTAAGCTTACCCAACTCTGGCCCTTCACAATATTATCATTCTGACTGCTCCAAAATATTAACCCTTCAGAACTTTGACAGCCAGTGGACCCATTCTTCACCACATACTTTAAGTACTGAAGAGGTGAACAAGACGGCAACATTAGGTCTTCAGTGAAACACCAGGTTAAACCAATATTTAACACAAGACACAGAAGTGCAGGAGTTGGGAGGTCAAGTTGCAGCTGTACAAGGCATTGGTTAGGCCACTTGTGGAATACTGCATTCAATTCTTGTCTCCCTGCTATAGGAAAGATGTCGTGAAACTTGAAAGGGTTCAGAAAAGATGTTGCCAAGGTTGGAGGGTTTGAGTAATCGGGAGAGGTTCCAAAGACCAGGGCTATTTTCCCTGAAGCCACGGAAGTTGAGGGCTGACCTTATAGAGGTTTATAAAATCATGACAGGCATAGATAGTGTGAGTCATCAAAGTCTTTTCCCCAGGAGAGTCCAAACCTAAATAGCATAGGTTTAAGGTAAGAAGATAAAGATTTGTAAGGGATCTAAGGGGTAACTTTATCACACAGTTGGTGGTACCTTTATGGAACAAGCTGTTAGAGGAGGTCTTAGGATCATAGAGATGCTCAGCACGGAAACAGACCCTTCAGTCTAACTTGTCCATGCTGACCAGATATCCTAAATTAATCTAGTCCATTTGCCAGAACTTGGCTCATATCTCACGAAGTCCTTCCTATTCATATACTCATCCAGATGCCTTTTAAGTGTTGTAATTATATCAGCATTCACCACTTCCTCTGGCAGTTCATTCGATATACACACCACCCTTTGCATGAAAAAGTTGTTCCTTAGGTGCCTTTTAAATCTTTCTCCTCTGACTTTAAAAGTATGCCCTCTCGTTCTGGACTCCCCCAACCTAGGGAAAAAACCTTGTCTGTTTATCCCATCCATGCCCCTCATGATTTCGCAAACCCCTATAAGGTCATCACTCAGTTTCTGATGCTCCAGAGAAAACATCTTCCTCGAAGCTTTGCATATGCTGATGGAAGTCACTTGCAAATTATCCAGTTTTGAAAAAGTAATGATGCCAGATACGGCAATACACAAACTTTTTTTTCTACTCTACTGCTTTTGGGCAGAACAGTGAGATGAAAATTGATTTCATAACAGTGTAAACAGAAACACTTGCACTTTCTTTATCCCTGTTTCCCTCAGCCTCTGGAAAGACATTCACTGATAGAGCAAATTTAAGAGACCTCCATTCACTCAGAGCTCAAAAATGATATAATTCCGTTTCACTGGAGTGTAGGAGTTGAGGGGTGACCTTATACAGATCTACAAAATCATGAGGGAAATAGATAAGGTGAATAGCAAAGAGAGGTGGTGAAAGCTGGTACAATTACAACATTTAAGAGGCATCTAGATGGGTACATGAAAAGGAATAGCTTAGAGGGATATGGGCCAAATGCTAGCAAATGGGGCTACATTAATTTAGGATATCTGGTCAGCATGGAAGAGTTGGATCGAAGAGTTTGTTTCCATGCTGTACAATTCTATGCCTCTATGATTCTACGACATCATCTTGGGAAAGGAATGAAGTCAGCCTTAGAGTCAACCACTCAAAGGCTTGCTAAACATACAACTGCCATTTAAAATGTTGGTGTTCATTAAAGAATCTGCATATCACTTTGATGTCAAGTACACCAACTAATACACTCTCAGAACAAGGATTTGATTTATGGGAGTAAACATTGTTTACAGACTGATTTCAAGCATTGCTTTAAGGCTACTCACTTTGTTGTTACTGGTTTTTCCCTCTGCAATAACAGTAAAAAATACTTGGAAATGTACATGTTGGTCATACTGGAGGACTGTTCTAAGGTATACAAGACCAGTCTGACCAGTATGTGTCATTCGCAGATTTTACTTATGTTGTGAGAGCAGTGAGAGGGTCTTCAAAGCACTCTCGGAGATGTTCTAGGAACTTAAGTCAAGAGGTCATTAACACTTGAATACTAATTGTTCCAGAAATTGTCTGAGAACTTCACACAGAAAGAATAAGTGCTTCACCACTATCTTATTGGACACCTCATAGGAGTTTCCAGGTGAGGGCAAGGGCTTACCATTTTGTTACAGAATTCCTTAGGAGTGGGAGGAGGACATGAGGCAGAACCATTCAATTGCTTCAAGAGAGAGGACAGAAGGGCAACGAGGTTGGAGTCTGGGTATAGGGGTTTCTTCTCCTTTTAATTTCCTCTACCAGGATGTCTAGAGCAACATCTTGAGGACCTATGCACCCTCTCCCTCAGTCCCTGAGCCCATCCTGCAATGAGCCACTCTGTGTCAACCAAAGCATTTCACAAGTTCATTAGAAGTCAGTGCAAGGAGCCCACATATCTTGCTCCAAATTGCATTTGTTAAAATGCATAAGTACTCAAATTTGATAGCTATTTAGCAGCCCTAGGACATTCAAATGATAATCGTCAGCAATTAGGACCACAGTTTTATGGTCAATCCTGCCTTTCAAATGGGCTATCCTTATTAGCACTGGACCGGAATTCACCTTTTGACCAAACTTATTTAAGAACGTAAGAACTTAAGAAACAGGAACAAGAGTTGGCCATTCATCTCTTCAAGCCATTCTATAAGATCTTGACTGCTCCAATCCTGGCCTCAATACCTTTTTTTTTTGGTGAGCTCAATATAATCAATAATTCCCTGATATTTCAAATACCTATCCTCTTTAAATACTTTCAGTGATTTAGCCTCCATAAGTATCTTGGGTAAAGAATTCCAGAAATTAACCATCCGCTGTGAGAAGAAATTCCTTTGCACATCAGTTTTAAACAAATGTACCCTTATTGTGCAGCTATATCTGCTAGTTCAAGATTCTCCCACAAGTGGGACATCTGAACATCTCCTGAATATCTATCCGTCAAGTCCCCTTTAGAACCTTGTGGAACCTTTAATTGGATCACCCCTTATTCTTCTAAACTCTAACTGAATAAAGAATCAAACTGGTTAACCAATCTTTCTAAGTCAATCCTTCATCTCAGGAATCTGCCCTGTGAATCTTATTAGAACTGCCACTGCTGCCAGGATACCCTTAAATATGGGGACCAAAGTTATACACAGTACTCCTGGTGCAGCCTCACCAATGCCCTGTACAGTTGTAACAAGACTTCCCTATTTTTAAACTTCAATACCCGAGCAATAATTTCAGTAGCCTTCCTAATTTCTTAATGCAGCTACATGCTAATGTTTTGTATTTCATGCACTAGAACACCCAGATCCCTCTGAACTGCACGGTTTTGGAGTCTTTCTCCATTTAAGTAGTCTACATTCTGATTCTTCTGACCAAACTGCATGACCTCATACTTTCCTACATTAAACTCCATCTGACAGGTTTTTGCCCACTGACTCTATCTATCTATAACCCCTCGCAGATTCCTGATGTCCTCAACCAACAAACCCTCCCACCTATTTTTATACCACCAGCAAATGTGGATACAATTTACTATGCCCCTTCCTCTTTTAAAAGGCAACTGGATGGGTATATGAATATGGAGGGATATGGGCCGGGTGTTGGCAAGTGGGACTGGATTGGGTTGGGATATCTGGTCGTCGTGAACGAGTTGGACCGAGGGGTCTGTTTCCGTGCTGTACATCTCTATGACTTTATGACTCTATACCATCCAAGTTATTAATAGAGATGGTAAGTAATTCAGGCCCTAGGTCTGATCCTTGAGGCACTCCACTTTTCAATCCTTTTCAATTTGAGAAAGACCCATTAATCTGAGTCTCTGTTTCCATACTAACACAATACCCCCAATATTGTGAGTTACTATTTTGTGCAATTCTATCAATCCCCAATGAATCTTATTGCTCCTTTCTCAATTATTTCTTCTTTTGCAAAAATGTATCCAAAACAGTATATACTAATCCACCTACAGACTAATTAAAATCTTGAAAATGTTTAGCATTATCTCCATCATTTTACTATTTTAATCACCTACGTGATTTAACTTGCCTTTTATTCTTTATCTACTCTTTCTGTTCCCATTCATTTTCTGCCAATCTCTACATCCACTCCATTCAAACCTTACTATTTAATATTATATCTCCTTCATCTAGTTTTGTAATAATCAGTTTGCATTTTTCTATACATGCCATTTGATCACATAAGGATGTTGCCAGGATTGGATTGTTTGCGCTATAGGGAGAAGCTGAATAGACTTGGGCTGTTTTCCTTGAGGTGTCAGAGGCTGAGGGGTGATCTTATAGAGGCTTATAAAATCATGAGGGACATGGATAGGATAAATAGACAAAGTATTTTCCCTGGGATGGGGGAGTCCAGACTAGAGGGCATAGGTTTAGGATGAGAGGGAAAAGATATAAAAGGGACCTAAGGGGCAATTTTTCATGCAGAGGGTGGCACGTGTATGGAAGGAGCTGCCAGAGGAAGTGGTGGAGGCTAGTACAATTGCAACATTTAAAAGGCATCTGGATGGGTATATGAATAGGTAGAGTTGGAGGAATATGGGCCAGGTGCTGGCAAGTGGGAATAGATTAGGTTGCGATATCTGGTTGGCATGGACCGACGGGTCTGTTTCCGTGCTGTACATCTCTATGACTCTATGACACTATACCATCCAAGTCCTTCTTCGCTCTCTTGCAATCCTTTGTTTCGATTTGGCATACCCTGCAAATTTGGTATAATAACCAAATTTTGAGAACATTCCTCAATTCTTCAGTTCAGCCCCAATAAGAACTCCAATTGAATATCACCCACTACATCCTTGCAGTCAAAGAAACTTATTTTACATCTACAATTTGCAGTCATTGCTCCAAGCACCTTTCTATCCAATTTCTCTAATTCCATATGTCATTATGCAGCATCTTGCTACATTTTTTTAAGAAATCCATATAAGGCACATCCAATGTGTCTTTTTTATCTTTCTTCCATGTCATTTATTAATATAATTCAACAAGATCCTTAAAAATCCATGACTACTGACCCTGTTATGTCATAATTTAATTAAGAATATTAGTACACATCATATATTTCAATAATTTATCAGCAACTGCAATAAGTCTGATTGTCTTATAATATTTTTGTGTCATTTTTTGATGAGGCACCTCAGCTTTAGACAGTGGAATCCTGATACTTCATTGGACTAGTAGTTCAGAAACCCAGGCTAAGGTTCCAGAGACATTAATATTCAAACCCATCATGGCAGCTTGTGGAGTTTAAATTCAATTTTAAAAAATCTGGTATTGAAAATTGTTCTTCATGACTATGACCATGAAAGCAATAATTGCTGATATTAAAAAAAACTCACTATATGTCCTTTCACAAAGCCAGTCTGACACACAGTGACTCGACACACAGATTGATGTGGTTGACACTTAGTCCTCCGCTGAAATGGCCGAGCAGGACAACTAAGGAGAGGCAACAAATGGATGGGCTGCATGGTGGCTCATTTTCTCCCACAGTCCAAAGATGTGCAGATTAGGTGGACTGGCCATGCTAAATTGCTCCTAACGTCCAGGGATGTGCAGGCTCGGTGGGTTAGCTATGGAAAATGCAGAATTACAGGAACAGCACAGCGGTGTGGGATGCTCTTCGGAGTGTGGACTTGACGAGCTGAATGGCCTGCTTCCATGCTGAAGGGATTCTAAGAAATGCCGGCCATACCAGCAAAACCCACATTTCACGAAACAGTAAAGAAAAGAATAATTGAGACACAATAGAGAAAATGCCTGTGGTGAGATTTTTGGATGCAGGACATTTTTTCTCCGGCAACACTTATTGAAAATAAATGAACTACTTGCAACCAAATAATGAACTGGAACAAGCGAGTTACCTCAAGGTAAATAAAAATTCAAGAGGCATTGGCCGTGATATAATTAGGGTAAGCAGGAATACAAAGATGAAAGAAGTCAAGAACATGAATACTTGAATGGAAAAGCACAGTTATAGCAGAATAAAAACGGTCTTGCTTGCATTATGATTTGGAAAGACTTTAAAGGTAAATGTGAAATTGAGTTGCAGATCAGCATATTCCAATTCATTTATGAAAAGGCCTCCTGAATTTGGGTTTATGGATGAATAGAGAGAGAGAGAGAGAGAGATGGGCATAGATTTGTTCAAGTGTTGCCCTTAAAGAGGTGAAACACAAACCAGGGCCAGACAGTGTTGCAGGCCAGTCACTGTGTGGCTTTCTTCTAGATATGAGAAAGCCTACATGGGCCATGCAGAGAGTGGCTCTCAATGTTGCCTGTCCTGCAGAGTCAAAGTAGTTTGCATTTTGCTGCAAAACGCTTGTTGGTGCAGGATAGAACAGGAGTTATGCTATACATTTTATTTCTAATTTCAGAGTTGAATATTACAAACATACACCTTCTAAACTGAAAAGAAAGCATCCTTTCTATTCTTTATAAGGCTCAAATTACAATTAACAGTCTGCGATAATGCTGCGCAACAACATACTTTCTACTGGTGCAAATTTACTTGTTACAAAAATATGAAAATAATTAGCCGTAATTCTTTTATTTCCTTCGTAATGTGTCTTGTGGTCTTTAAAAAATAACTATCAGGACTCTCTGATGTAGCATCCTTTCAAAATAAAAGTGAAATATTGCAGATGCTGGAGATCTGAAATAAAAACAAAGTGCTGGAGAAACTCAGCACATCACCTGTGGAGAAACAAACAAAGTTAACGTTTCAAATCTAATGACTCTACTTCAGAACCAAAGTTTGATTTCGAAGAAGAGTCATTCGACTCAATCATTAACTTTCCACCGATGCAGCCAGACCTGCTGAGTTTCTCTGCACTTTCTGCTTTAATTAGCATTCATTTCTGTTGGGGAATAATCTCCTCTACATTCACCTCTCAAGATTCTTTGATATCAATATTTACCTACATAAAACCATATGTCCATCTGACATCTAGTTGCTAACTTCCTAATATATACCTGTTTCCTTAACGTTTTAATGGCACCATCCTTGCCTTGACTGTTCACTTTCTACAATCATGCTATGGAGAGTCATTTTATTTCTCTAGACAAGTGTTCGTAATTTTCTTTCTGATTGCTTCATTTCTACTTTACCTATTGCTGATGTAACATTCCATTCACTACTTATTTCATTTAATTGCAAAAGTACCCTTTATATCTAAATAGACACAGTCTTTTCCCTGGGGTGGGGGAGTCCAGAACTAGAGGGCATAGGTTTAGGGTGAGAGGAGAAAGATATAAAAGAGACCTAAGGGGCAACCTTTTCACACAGGTACGTATATGGAATGAGCTGCCAGAGGAAGTGGTGGAGGCTGGTACAATTGCAACGTTTAAAAGGCATTTGGATGGATATATGAATAGGAAGGGTTTGGAGGGATATGGGTTGGGTGCTGGCAGGTGGGACGAGATTGGGTTGGGGTACCTGGTCGGCATGGGCGGGTTGGACCGAAGGGTCTGTTTCCATGCTGTACATCTCTATGACTCTACTCTTGATATGGAGTTTGCATGTCCCTTTCTAATCCTAGATCTTGACCCTAATTTGCATTTGATCACTGTTCCCCAGATATTCTCCAAATTCAGGTCACCTACTTATACCGACTCAATACTAAGATCAAGGTCAAGTAATATTTCCTTCCTCACTGAATAACAATACTTCCTGAGAAAGCAATTTCGAATTAACAAAATAATCTCCTCTTTTTGTCAACAGAAGTAGTAGCACTTATTCAACATACTTTTGAATTAAAATCTCCCCTAATTCCTTCTCTTGCTAATACACACCTTCCTGATCGAGGACAAACTTTTTTGACCAATCTTCTTTTCAATGTCAGTCTAAACAATTTCTGGCAACATCTGTGGACAGAACGCAGAAGGAACATTTGTGTTCCCTTCTTCGGAATTGATTGTAGCTGGGAAATGTTGGTTCAGATATTAAAGAAAGGGAAGGGGAAGGAGTAAATGATAGGTGGAGATGGAGTCCAGAGAGAGATATACAATTGGGCAGACAAAAGAATGGGTGAAGATCAGCCTGAGAGAATGAAGAGCTGCTAATGGGAACAATTAGTGGCTGACAATGGGCTTTGTTTGAAGTAGCAGCTCATGTGATGACAAGCACAGCAGGTCAGGCAACATCTGAGGAGCAGGAGAATCGCCGTTTTGGGCAAAAGTCCTTCATCAGGCATGAGGCTGTGAGCCAAGGGGGTGGTGAGATAAATGGGAGGGGGGAGGGGGGAGGGCCCAGGGGGAAGGTAGCTGAGAGTGTGATCCGCTCCACCCTCCTCTCCAACCAGGGTCTAGGAAGTGATTTACTCATCTCAGAAGTCACAGCTTTTGATTTGCTTTTCTAGCCACAGTATTTGTTTAACTAGTCCATTTAAGTTTGCAGGATACTGACACTGAGGAACTCAACAATGATGATGCTGATAAACATCAAAGGGAGATGGTCATTGTCTGTGTGTCGTGAGTATTACTTGCTACTTCCTGATAAAGGGCATATGCCTGAAACTGCTCCTCGGGTGCTGCCTGACCAGCTGTGTTTTTCCATAACCACATCTTTTGACTCTGATCTCCAGTCCTCACTTTCTCCTCCTTGTTACTTATCAGCTCCTGCTTGAATGTAGTCCAGATATGGTCCAACACTGGAGAGGTTACCTTTATTTCATTGGCTTTAATTTTACCTGGATTAAGTACTAAATTGCTGGAAATGTCACTCAATTCCAAATCAAGTAGATAAGTAACTATCTATTCACCTATAAAGTTTCACACTATCACTATGTTGCAGCACATTACTCTTTCTCTTCCTTGTAAAATCATCTTCTGCATGGTACTATCCCCTCCCACTCAAATTATGGAGTGCCACCTTATTCCGGCAACCCATTCAATGCTCAAATATTATCAACATTATATTGTTTTCCATGGATGGGCTCTTTGACATTAAGTAAATACACTCAGTGACACTTCCGGTAAGAGTGTTTAACTGAGAAGGCCTCTTACACCCAAGTAAAATTTCCAAAAATGTGTTCCAACTGTCCTGCTATTGTAAACTTGCGAAACTATACCTTACCCCCTACACAAAACCAAATACAACATTCTTAATCTAACTAATATTGTATGTGGGTCTGAAAGGGTTAATAGTGAGGTCAGAGGTAAGCACCACCCACTGTGCTGATCTCATATGAACTTGTGCATGAAAACAGCTTAAGTTCTCAAAAGAATGAGACTTAAAACAGGATCCTCCTCAGTCTCTGTAAAACTGCTCTCATACCAATATAACCTGTAATTATATGCTCACAGAAAATAAGCTATATGTTGTTAACTACAACTGACTCTTCTAGTTAGACCAGGTTGTCCTCTACCATTGTAAATGAAGCAAATCCTGTCATTTCCTACACCTATGGAGAGTGGTTGCAGTGACCTTTACCATGAGCAGTAGCTCATACAGTGTAGTGAGTTGGCATGCCCATAAAACAATTATGTGCATGACAATTTTAAGGTTCAGCATCCTTAAAGAGGAAGCTTAACCGTCAATTGAAATAATTTAAATCGAGTCATAGAAATACACAGCACAGAAACAGACCCTTTGGTCCAACCAAATATCCTAAATAAATCAAGTTCCATTTGCCAGCATTTGACCCATATCCTTCTCAACCATTCCTTTGCATATATTAATATCTTTTAAATATAATAACTGTACCAGCCTCCACCACTTCCTCTAGCAGTTCATTCCATACATGCACCATCCTCTGTGTGAAGAAGTTGTCCCTTAGTTCTCTTTTAAATCTTTCCTCTCTCATGTTAAACCTATGCCCTCTAATTTTGGACTCCCCTACCCTGGGGAAAAGACCTTGATATTTACCTTTTCCATGCTCAAAATGATTTTTTAAACCTCTATAAGGTCACTCCTCAGCTTCTGACATTCCAGAGAAAATAGCCCCAGTCTATTCAACCTCTCCCTATTGCTCAAACCCTCCTAACCAGCAACATCCTTGTAAACCTATTCTGAACCCTTTCAAGTTTCCCAACTTCCTTCCTATACCAGGGAGACCAGATTTGCAAACAATATTCCACAAGATGGCCTAACCAATCTCCTTTTCCAGCCAGAACATGACCTCCCAGTTCCTGTACTCAATGCATTGACCAAAAAGGCAAGTGTTACAAATGCCTTCTTTACACTGTCTACCTGTGACTCCACTTTCATGGAACTATGAATCTGCACTGCCAAGATTTCTTTGTTTGGCAACACTCCCCAGCCTTTACCATTAAGTGTATAAATCCTGCCCTGATTTGCTAATGTAACCTGCCTTCCACTTGTATATGGTAACACCATTCCATTCCCCTAATTAGAGCAGAAAATGCTAGACAAATTCAAATTGTCATTGTAATGGCCAATAGCATATTTCCTGGCACACCATTATCTGCCAAAAATCATTTGTACATCACAGTTCTGCCCATGTACTGACAGATGTTTATTGACAAAATGACCAAGAGAATAATTTTTCACCATGCATTTAGTTCTCCACTGACTTACCAACTATCTCACCATTTTTAATTTCAAACAACAGTCAGACAAGGAAGTACTTTTGAATTCACACTCTGTGAACTCTGGTGGGAAGAAAATTGTGCCTGTGAGAAACAAGCTGCTCTGCACCTATTTCATACTGCTGACAGTGATTAATTTCAACCTTATTCCATTACCATCTTTCAGCTTCACCAGTACCACCTGTACAATGCCATCTGTACCACCTTCACTGTCCCTGATGCACAACAGGAAATGTTTCAAAATTAGTGATTTTTCTGGAAGTCATATTCTGGAAGTTACAACAATGAAATTTACAAGGGAATTCATGAACTATTGAAAAGGTTATGAACAGTCACAGAAATTCAGTTCAATTTCAGTTATAACATACTTGTTGCCACAGGTTAATTTCACTGATGCAAAACATTACTAGAGGGGATTTGGACAATAACTTTTACCTGATATGATACTGAGCTAAGGGCCATAAGAGGATCCCATATCTGACGAACAATCAATACTTCATTAGTTGATCTCACCTGTTTGGATATTACAAGTGACCTCAGAACCCCTGAGTAAAGGAAGGAATAAAACAGATAGAGTTTCTGATCCTAACTATTCACTAATCCTGACTGAAAAGTACCTCTTATTGTCTACTTGGATGTTAGTGAGAATGACTTGGACTGTCGTTGTCATCACCCCTTGATTGAACAGCAAATGGGTTCTCACTATCAGGCTTAATGTGAACAAAAACCATGGAACGTCCATTCGTCTCACAGCCAAAACAGGTTGAATGTCAGCATGTAAATCCTTCCAGGATGCCTGGTGACAAGTCAAAAGAGCTAGAGAGTCTCCTAGTCAGTCATCCTGCAGAGGACACTGGCAATACATTGCAGAGCATGGAGTAATCCAATGCAACTTCACGACCTGAGTCTTGAAAAGGAGAATGGGAGAAAAATCAGGCAGACAGATATGAATACTAGTCACTTTAGCATGGTACAAAAGGCTGGCTCCAAGGAATGTGTCCGCAACTTTATCAAAAGCAAAAAGGAGAAAATCTCAAAGAAAGTAAAAGGTATGCAGTAAGTGTGATGAGAAAAATTATTACTCCAATTGGCGTTTAACTAGACATTGAGCATCTAATTCTACAAAGTCATGAGTCTGAGCACCACATGATGCCTGGTTTGGGAGTGCAATCAATATAAGTCCTAGTTTAGATTGCCCTAAAGCTTCCTCCAGTCCAAAAGTGACTATAGGCTTTATACATAGCAAAAATCGTCGAACACACAGAAAAAGTATGATAAAATAATGTATTTAATAAATGTAGACATGTTATCTTCAATGGACATTGATGTTAAAAGGGTTAAAGAGTAAACAAGTGCATAGCAAATGCCCACACAAAAATGCATGACTCTTTGCCTCTGCAAACTAATTATGCTCTTTGAATATGACAGCCTGTATCAGCTTGAATTGAGGCAAGCACAAAAGTTTACACCATCACTGTACAACGATGGCTTTCTATAAGTCTCCCTCAGGAATCCATGCACAAAATATGTCATGGAGTGTGACATGCTATAGAGTGGGTGATTGACATGATTTCCATCTGAGAGAGACGGGGCATAAACAATGCTTGTTTCACAGGATGACCTGGTGGCTTCTGTGCTTAACAAACAAAAACTTGAACTGTTGTTCTTTCTCAGAAAAAATTTCTTTTTCCATAACTATTTAGATCAATTTTCTGAGGTTGTATCTGTTCTGACATAATGACAAGTCTGAGCAACTTTAACAAGAGACCAGCAAATGCACCGATAAAACTCTACGGTAGGTGCAGAGACAGACCAAAGCTCAGGAATATGTTAATTCGCCATATTTTAAATAAATAGAATAAAACAGACATCCTACCTGGCAGTGCCAGCAAAAAGCAGAAAATGTTGAAGAATTGCAGTGTAGTGAAACCTCTTGAGAATACTTCCCTTCCTGCCTTCATTTTGGGACTAACACTGGCTCCTGGCTGATGATGATTCGCATGATTTGTTTAATCAGGGCACGTCCTCAGTACCACTAGGAGTTTTCGACAGACCTCAGCTTTGCCAAGCCCCTGAATAGAAGAGCAGTGTTCTCTAATTTATTACCAAGCCATCAGTACTAAGAACTCATGCCAACTCCAAAATGAAAGGACGGAGGAACATAAAGCTGGAGATCTTGTCCTTACAGTTTACAAAAAAAAAGAAACCTCTTGAGAAAACTTGGGAACTGATTTTTAAACTCAAAATCATTTCTGGGCACTGCTGGTGTCAGTTCCTATGAATTATCTGACATGGATATTAACTCTTCATACTCTCAACTTCCAATTCTTGAGTTTCCGCAAGGTAACAGCTTTCCTTTTTAAAACTAAATACCACACAGAACATTAGTTTTCCACCCTTGCAATTTTAATCTGCCACATTGCAACTTGTCTTGATGCTGGAGGATAAAGCCAGTCCCTCCCACTGACCGCTCTGTGACCACTGCCAACATGTCTGCGACATTCCCACATCAGAATCGGATGATTTTTCTTGTAGGTCACACTCCTCCCCACGAAAATTTCTTGTGAGTCTTTTTGCCTTTCGCCCCGTCTGTCAAAGACAAACTAAAAAGGGGGAAGAGGAAATGTGAAATTGTTCTGGCCTATCACTTAAAATAAAAACTGTAATCATTCTGCCAGCTTGCGATCAATGCTGCTCATTTGCCTATAAGGGCCACTTTAGCAACTGATTGTCAACTTATATGTGACAATTTGACTGATACATCATAATTCCATGATGGTCTCATACATCCTGCCAATTTCACTTCTGGTCATATACCATATCTGCAAATCATAAACACCTGTTAATTAACTACTCACCTGAGACCAGGACATGCTTTCTCTTTACCATTACATGTTTTTAGGTTCCCCATTTTCCCCCCAGAATCCTACCTCCTCTTTTATAAGTGATCTAAGCGCTAGCCTATCCCTCTTCCTCACATAAGCTTGTTCTGCAAATGTTGACGGAGGTGGGTTCCATAGCTTGGTTGATGGATTTTTGAGAACAGCTTTGCTCGGATTTTGTGCTCAATAGAGAAGAGGAGACAGTCACCTCTGACAGCATGGAGGATTGCTCAACTTGTCTGTCACTCCAGTGCTATATTGTACCTATATAATCCCATTTCCTACAGCTTGGCTGATGAAAGGTTGCTGACTTTTAATCAATAAGATGGCAGAAAGTCTGAAGACAACCCTGGGCAGCTCATAACCTAGGAAGTCCAGCTTTGCACACTGTACTATCACCATCATGAGGAGGCAATGGCCTCTTGGAATTATTGCTGGACTGTTAATCCAACGAGCCAGTTAATGTTTTGGGGACCCGGGTTTGAATCCTGCCGCAGTAGATGGTGGAGTTTGAATTCAATAAAAATCCAGAATTGAGAGTCTAATGATGATCTTGAAATGATTGTTGGAAAAACCCATTTGGTTCACTACTGTCCTTTCGGAAGGAAGTTACTGTTGTTATCTGATCTAGCCTACATGTGATTCCAGACTCACAGCAATGTAGTTGCATCCCTCTGGGCAATTAGGGATGGGAAATAAATGTTGGCCTGGCCAATAATGCCCTTGTCCCATGCATGAATAAAAAAAAAGGATGAAATCAGTCTGGGTCACTTGGCTGCCAGAACAGGGCACTGATGGAATGGCAGACATGGGAGAAGGAATTTTATATTCTTCCTAAAGATATTTGGCTCCTACTCCATAGGATCACTGTCACCTTGTTTGGTAGCACCTTAGCAATCTTAGTTGTCTCTTTATCATTCTCTTCTTGGTGTTCCTCCATTGGCTCACCAGGTTGCATCTTTTGGGGATTCGAAAGGAAAAAAATGGCACAAGCATTTGGTTATTAAGTTTAGGGCCAGAATTAAGAGATGTATGTCACAGCATATGTGGCGTGTAGGATGGAAGGGGCTGTGGAATGAGAAGTATGAGCATTGGGAAGAATAAGAACAAGCATTGAGGCCAAAATACCATCGATTTCAACTGATTCAACATGCCCCAGTCTCAGAAATGACCGTACAAAATGGACCACCACCATCTTCCCCAATGGAATTTACAGCATGTTCTTGGTTGGCTTCTGCTGCTTCTGGATGTGCCAATCTTGCAACAGAGTGAGGAAAGGGTGTCACTGAGCATTGTACAATACGGATAATCATGGCGGACTTGTTGGCAGTAAATGCAAGCTATGAGATGTAGGTGTGAAACTTTTATCTGTTCTCTGTGTCTTAGAGTTTTGTCATATATGAACGTTAGATGTGAGTCTTTTTTTAAAATTCACTCATGGGACATGGGCATTGCTGGTTGGACCAGCATTTATTGTCTATCCCTAGTGTGAGACTGTCTTATTTACAGAAGTTGGTAGTAAATGGGTGTGGGGTGAATTGACCAGTGGCTCAGGATAGATGGGAGGTACAATCACTGATATTGATCACTTGAGTATGAGGTTGTTGACCAACTTCCTGTATTGCATCTAGCCGCTCAATCTAGATTCCTAGCATTGATCTCCATGACCATTTGCTCCTA
Source organism: Chiloscyllium plagiosum (assembly GCF_004010195.1). Lineage (NCBI taxonomy): Eukaryota > Metazoa > Chordata > Chondrichthyes > Orectolobiformes > Hemiscylliidae > Chiloscyllium > Chiloscyllium plagiosum. Next base: position 30,687,937 of record NC_057744.1, on the reverse strand, counting down.
ATCCCTTTAAGCCATGTGTCTGGAGAGCCTCCTCCCACATGCCCTTGCAATCTCCTGCATCAAGACCTCCAGTGTGGCGTCTTGGAGCCTCTTTTATTCAATGTCGTGTCCTTCCTTCTTGATTATGCCACAGTCATTTCCTGCATGAATCCCAACAGCAATGCATATCACTTTTAAAAGATGCAATCAGTGATGAATCCCATCTCTATCATTAAGAATTAGAATCCCTACAGTGTAGAAACAGGCCATTTGGCCCTCTGAAGAGTAACCCACCCAGACTCATTCCCCTACCCTATTACTCTACATTTACCCCGATTAATGCACCTAACCTACACATCCCTGAGCACTATGGGCAATTTAGCATGGGCAATTCACCAAACCTGCACGTCTTTGGACTGTGAAGGAAACTGGAGCACCCGGAGGAAACCCATGCAGACATGGGGAGAATGTGCAAATCCCACACAGTCACCAGAGGGTGGAATTGAACCTGGGTCCCTGGCAGGAGTGCTAACCACTGAGCTATCATGCTGTCTGAGCATCTCTTCTATGATCATTGTTAATTATCTTTGTTAAATTAGGCAGGGGACTAATTCAGAGTAACATCAACAGCATGCATTCAAATCCTGTTCTGACTGAAGAATTTTGGACGTGGTCTTAATGCTATCCCAGATAGTGAAAGGCAATGTCAAACCACCTCTGATATCCAGGCTTGGGCCAATAAGTGGTAAGTAACATGTGTGCTACACAAGTGCTTGGCAAAAAACATTTCCAACAAGAAAGATTCTAACCATAGCCCCTTGACATTCCAATACCATCACCACATTCCCCACAATTAATATCCCAGATGGTTACCATTGACATTCCTCTGTCACTAAGGTGTAAAAGACCTATGCCATGATAATTGAGTAGGAGAAAGTGAGGACCGCAGATTGTGGAGATCAGAGTCGAGAGTGTGGTATTGGATAAGCTTCATCAGGGCTTATGCCCGAAACATTGATTCTCCTGCTCCTCGGATGCTGCCTGACCTACTGTGATTTTCCAGCACCACAATCCCGACCATGCTAATTTACTCATGCAACACAACCATGCAACTTATACTCCCACTCCTCCCAGATGGGATCTGTGCATAAATATCAATGGTCTTTGCAAATCTGTGCCTGAAGCACATCTAAGGTGATGGTTGCTCCTCCATTTTATTCTACTTTAGAAGGTAATACAAAACTGGTTGATGCAAATCGAGATGACATGAGATTGTTTTAAAAAATCCACAAAATTATGGTGTATGTTCTGGTGCATGTACTGACTCCCTCAGTAACTGCAATTAAATTGGAGGAAATCTGCTGACTGCTTCGCTGCCTTGCACAGATGACTTTGCTTGTTGTCTCTCTCTAGCTCTGGACCTACAGACCACGGCCTCCGGGTGTGTTGAGCACAGGTACATGGTCAATCTCCTTGGCCTGAGCAAATGGAAGCGTTTGGGACCCTGGCAGAAGGATGTTGGTACGATACATCACCATCTGTCAGTCACCCCACCTTCATTTTGGTGTACAATGGACTTCCTCACTAATTTAGAGGACGGTGCTCCCAGAGATATGTCAAAGTCCCTCAGCCTCCTCTCATCTTGCCAGTGATTGAAAGTATTCACAGCTGGAAAGCTGGTTTAAAGTCCCGAGATACTGAATGTTTTGCTGTGCCTGGCTTTCCACTTCCCTGTCCATGGAAGCAGCCATGCTGGAACAATAACATCAGAGCTGAACTCAGTAGCTCATCATCTGTTATAGGCCCTGCACAGGCCTAAACTCCAGCTGTCCTCAGAGACCTCAGTTGTTTCTTCTTCCTCTAACTGTGAGCCTCTGTCAGTGCTGTGTTCACCAGAAAGTGACACTAAGCACTCTCTTGAGGTGACTGTCTCAGTGCTGGCTATTTAGGCAACTCTGTCAGACTCCACTTCTTCCACACGTGGGGAGACATCTGACTGAACTTCTCCTCCCAGGTTGTGCAGGGTGCAGCAACCAATCACTACTCTAGTGACCCTGTCCAACAACTACTGAAATGTTCCTCTTGCAAGGTCTAGGCAATGAAGGTGACTCCAGAAGACCAATTGTCAGTTTAATGATGGTGCTAGTGGAAGCATGCAGCATTGTAATACTCTTTGCTGTCACTTCAAGGGTTTTGCACTGTGGTCATTAGCCATGAGTAATCCCTGGAAGTGTTGGGTGGGGATGCATACAAGAAACCTGTGGGTTATATAGAATGTAGGGCCTTGAAGGAGTCACCTCCTTTGACTCTTGATCCTATGACTATCTCCCTGGATATTCCTGCTCTTCTCCTTTATCTTAGTCCAGTTGAGCCCTCCATTCCCAGTTTCAACCATTTACCCACCTCCATCATTCAGTACAATTACTCTTTCTCCTTCCCTTGCACACCAACTAACTCCATTGTATTCCCTGCCCTCAATAGCCAGCTCTCACCATCCATTGTCCTCATTCCCACAACGACTGTTATTCTCCCTTCTATCTTCAGTATAGAAGGCGCACATGCGCTTATGGTCACAAATGGGTTAGATAGGGAGGGAGTAAAATCCTTTCTTGTTCAGGAATCTGGCTGGATGATGCCATGGAGTTCTGAGCACCATGTGTGAGCAGTCGATGACTCCTTTGACTTGAGGGAATTCACCTGCGAGATGCCATAAAAGTTGAGGTTTGAAAGGAACTGGTTGTGAGGAAATTCAATGCTGCTGACATCCTCAGGTCCACAGACATAGTACAGCCTCCTAAACCCACTGACTGTCTGCAGAAAGTGGCAGATGATTTAAACTGTCTCTGGGAAAGGTGATATCTGTGCCACACAAACTGCCAGACCTTCATGGACATCTTTCGCCAAGATCAATGGCAAGTTTTGCCACTAACCACTAAAGCTGGATCCACAACGTTTTTGCAACTGTGTAGCAGAACTCAAATGTCACCCATCTTTATTTCCTGTCTTTGCCACAAAAACTAATTACAAATGCACAGCAACTGACAATTGTTCTTGTTGAGGCTTAACCCATTGAATATAACAAGCCTCCAACAAAATAAGGGACAGAATCTAATCCTAGAAGAGGTTTGTTGTAACAAGGATTCACTGTGTTGTTTTGTATGTTATGTAAAGTTGAATGGTGCAGAGCACAAAAGCAGTGGAACTGAAGCTTATTGAGGTCAAGAGCTCAGGGCACCAAAACACTACCTGACAAACTGAAAGACTGAACTGTTGCCTGAAGATCTTTTACTGAAATGAAAGGCTTTAATATTAAAATACTCTTTTAGCCAAGGCATATGCTTCCACCAATATTTTAGAAATTAATTGGATTACTGCAATAAACTAATTTGGTGTATTGTTTTGTTAATTCAATCTTTTTAAAGTTCTGACAACCTCACAAATTACATCAAAATTAACAGTTGGGAGACAGTTTCGTGTGTTTGGAAGGGAGCTAAGATTGGTGTTTGTGGATGAAGCAGGACACAAAGAAATAAAGAACACACTGAGTTGCCATAGTGATGCAGTAAATTCTTGCTGATAATTTCTGTGAGTGGTGGATGCAATTTAAAGAAGGGAAAAGTGAGCTGGGAAGAATGTTCTATGACAAAAAAAAGACTTCACAATTCATGGTAAATAATCTAGCTCTATAAACCTGGAGATATTACTGAATTACAACTAAGTAGGGCTATGCAACTTCCAATCTTTAGAACCCAATTAATGTTAACAGACCATTGGGAGCACTTTGCTGGCACACAATCATTATTTTCGAAACTTATACTTTTTTTTTGCTCAGCATTATGCTCAAACATCTGCCACTGCTCATCCACTGACTTTCCTTTTAATCTATTTTCCTAAGCCAATTTCGACAATTCTTTCTTCAAACTTCCCAGATATCTCCTCTGATAGTGATGCAAATACCTCACTGGCTCTACTTACCAACTTTGTTTGAATCAACAATAACATATGGTCACCGTCCATTTCAATTGTTTAGGTACTTTCTCAAATGAAATGAAAAAAGCTTCTACATTCTTCTTGTCAAACTCAAGCAATGCTTGGACATATTTAAGTAGATCCCCACTAGACCTTTGGGATTTCTCTCCATCTCTGTCCTTAACATTGCTCGTTTACCTTCGCCAGTTTAAGTCGACTTAGAATTTTCAGTTTCAACCTCCAAAGTTCAAACTCTCACTCCTTCTCCCTTTCTACTGTTAGAGCCATCCTTCCTTTTCTTTTTTCCTCTGCTTTTAATGGTAATTCAAACTGTTTCATTTCGTTTTCGCTTTTTGATCTTTCTTTTTTTTTATTCTGCCAGAGCTAGTCTTTCTTTTTCTCTTGCCAATGGCTCCAACTCAAGCGGCTTCGGTTGCAAATGAATTTTAGCAATCTCCGATGATTCTGATTGCATTCCTGGTGGCTGTGAATGCAGAGCCATTGCTGCAATTATTTCCCCTCTCCTCACAGATACAGGCAATTCCAACTCCAACTTATTTGCCAAGTGTGAAAGCTTTGCCTTGCTCACTTGCTGTAAAAAAAAATGAAAAGTGACTTCTTCCCATCCCCAGGAAAGTCTTAGTGACTGAAACAGCCATTAATATGCAAGGCACATCCTGTTTAAAACAACCAATGCAGCATCCAAAATAAAAAAAATCAACACTCACCACTTTGAGTCCAATAATCGTAAACCCAACCTGGAATCAGAGATTTTGATCTTGACAAGAGCCACCTGTTTGTTATGGAACAGATAAATCCCTTGAAAATATAGTGAGAAGATAGTCTAGACCCTAACTTTCTCTTATTTTACAGGTAAGTGGAAGGTATTGCATTTCAATTGCAATTTGACTGGTCAAACTATTGACTTTTAAGCAAAACACTTTATTTGTTATACTACAGTTAAAATACAGACAAAATAAAAAAAGGATGCATGAGCTTGATTTGGACTTCAGTTAACAGCTTGCATTCATGTCGCTCATCTGACAACTTGGAAGACACGTATGCAGCTTGTTATTTTTGCAATCTTTTACCTTTTGTGATTGTACATATTAATTCATCTAGTGATCCTAATTTAATATAACCTGCCATGCATGAAAAAGCAGTCATCATTGAGACAGCGCACTGTCTTCACCTGGTGGTGACAATAGGGAGCTCTTAGAATATGGCATTCAAGCATCATGGAGTTCACATGATAGCTACTAGGCTGACAGGAATCCTGAGGAATCTCCTTCAGACACCTCCACCATCTTTAAGCCTTCAATGTTCCAAAATACATGTTAGGTTTCCTTGAAATTCTTGACCATCCCTTCGGACTGCTTCAAATCTGAGAGAGGCGGTGCTTTGTGCAGCTGCTCTTGGCAGATGGTGCTGGGAGAACTGTAAATATGTAAACTGCCCATTGTACATCTCTGAACTTTGAATACCAGTGTGGTCCCTTGAAATTCTTACGTATTGAATGAAATGATCCCTCCAAAAATTTGTATTTACTTAAATTCCACCAGTTATAGAGTCATAGAGATGTACAGCACAGAAACAGACCCTTCGGTCCAACTCGTCCATGCCGACCAGATATCCCAAACCAATCTAGTCCCACCTGCCACCCATCTGGCCCATATCTCTCCAAACTCTTCCTATTCATATACCCATCAGGATGCCTTTTAAATGTTGCAATTGTACCAGCCTCCACCACTTCCTCTGGCAGCCCATTCCATACATGTACCACACTCTGCATGAAAATGTTGCCCCTTAGGTCTCTTTTATATCTGTCACCTCTCACCCGAACCCTATGCCCTCTAGTTCTGGACTCCCCCACCCCAGGGAAAAGACTTTGTCTATTTATCCTATACATGCCCCTCATGATTTTATAAACCTCAACAAGGTCACCCTTCAGCCTCCGACACTCCAGAGAAAACAGCCCTAGCCTATTCAACCTCTCTCTAACTCAAATCCTCCAACCCTGGTAACATCCTTGTAAATCTTTTCTGATCCCTTTCAAATTTCACAACATCCTTCCGATAGGAAAGAGACCGGAATTGCACATAATATTCCAAAAGTGGCCTAACTAAGTCCTGTATAGCCACAACATAACTTTTCAACTACTGCATTCAATACTCTGACCAATAAAGGAAAGCATACCAAACACCTTCTTCACTATCCTATCTACCTGCGACTCCACTTTCAAGGAGCCATGAACCTGCACTCCAAGGTCTCTTTGTTCAGCAACACTCCCTAGGACCTTACTGTTAAGTGTATAAGTCCTGCTAAGATTTGCTTTCCCAAAACACAGCACTTCACCTTTATCTAAATTAAATGCCATCTGCCACTTCTCAGCCCATTGGCCCATCTGATCAAGATCCCATTGTTATCTGAGGTAACGTTCTTTGCTGTCCACTACACCTCCAATTTTGGTGTCATCAGCAAACTTACTAACTTTTCCTCTTGTGCTCACATCCAACTCATTTATATAAATGATGAAAAGTAGTGGACCTTGTCATGGTGGGATTTGAACCCATGACAACAGAGCATTAGCCTGGACTGTTGTACTGCAAATTTGGGAACTTTATCACTCTGCCACTATCTCCTCTTATTATTGGGGAACATATAGCTGCTTACCTTTGTATTAGGTGCACCTAGGATGTGATCTAATATTTGTAATGGTATCTATAAGGGTTGACGACAGTTTATCTATAAACAGGGTTGATCTGGTGAATGATTTGGCTGGAAAGAAAGTAGTAGGTTCTCCAATAGTTATGGAAAAGCCAAATAAGGTCAATCAGACAGAGCAGTTACAAGAAAAGATTCCAAAGATTTTCTTCTTGTGCAGCGACCTGAATAACGGCAAGACAAATCCATGATCAGAGACTAAATTAGTACAACAAACAGATATTTGCTAGCTTTCTTTGGAGTTTTGGATAATCCAAAGAGAAGAGGGAGTGGCATTTTTGATTAGAGCAAACATTACAGTTGTAATTAGAGATGATATTCCTGGGGGCTTGTCCAGTGAGGCTATACAGATGGAACTCAGAAATACGAAGGGGATGATCACTTTGATGGCATTGTACTGTCAGCTCCACCCAACAGACAGCGGAAAATTGAGCAAATAAGTAGAAAGACCTCAGATGTGTAAGAATAATAAGGTTGCAATGGTAGGGGATTTTAACTTTCCAAAAATAGACTGGGACTGCTGTAGTGTTAAGTGCTTGAATGGGGAGGAATTTGTTAAATAAGTTCAAGAAAATTTTCTTTATCAATACGTATACGTACCGACTAGTGAAGGAGCAAAACTTGACCTTCTCTTGGAAAATAAGGCAAGGCAAGTGACTGAAGCATTAGCTGGGGAGCACTTTAGTTATAATGAACATAATTCTAATAGTTTTTAAATAGTTATGGAAAAGAATAGGCCTTTTCATAAAAGTTAAAGTTCTAAATTAGCGTAAGGCTAATTTTGACGGTTATGAGACAGGATCTTTCAATAGCTGACTTGGGTAGACTGTTGTTAAAGGAACAACTGCCAGGTGGAAGGCTTTCAAATGTGAGATAACTAAAGTTCAGAGACAGTATGTTCCTGTTAGAGTGAAGGGTAAGACTGCTACGAGTAGAGATATTGAAGCTCTGGTCAAGAATAAGAAGCAGCCATATGTCAAGTATAGACAATTTTGGTCAATTGAATCTCTTGTAGAGTATAAGGGGAGTGTAGGCATTCTCAAGAGGGAAATCAGGAGGGCTAAAAGGGAATATGAAATAGCCTTGGCAGATAAGGTGAACGATAATCCAAAGAGATTCTACAAGTACATTAAGGGCAAAAGGGCAACTCGGGAGAGAATAGGGCCCCTTAAAACCAACAAGGTAATCTATGCATAGAACCACAGGAGATGGCAGAGGTAGTAAATTAATATTTTGCATCAGTATTTACTGGGAAGAAAGCCATAGAAAATAGGGAACATGGGGAAATAAATATTGATACCTAAAAAAGCATAAAGCTAGCTAAATCTCTGGGAACTGATCAAATGTATCTCAAAACATTGTGCGAAGCCAGGGAAGAAATTGAGGGGCCCCTAGCAGAGATATTTGTATCATCTACAGCCATGGATGAGGTGCTGGAAGACTGGAGGGTGGCTAATCATAGAATCCCTGCAGCAGACCATTCAGCCCATTGAGTTCACACTGACTCTCTGAAGAGCATCCACCCAGACCTAATCCCCTCCCTATACATTTCCCATGGCTAATGCACCTAGCCTACACATCCCTAGACTCTATGGGCAAGTTAATATGGCCAATTCACCTAGCTTGCACATCTTTGGATTGTGGGAGGGAACCAGAGCATCCAGAAGAAATACACACAGAGGGAGAATGTGCAAACTCCACACAGACACTCACCTGAGGTTTGAATCAAACCCAGGTCCCTGGTGCTGTGAGGCAGCAGTGCTAACCACTGAGCCATTATGCCACTAATGTTGTGTCTTTTGGTGGGTAAGTTGTTGGAGAGGATACTGAGAGACAGTACTTATATATATATATTTATAGAGACAAGGACTAATTAGGAATAGACAGCATGCTGGGCTTTGAAAATAGGGCCAGGTAAATGTAAGCCAGAAGGAATCCTAATCCTGTCCTTACCCACTGCTGTATTAATTCAACATTAAGGACTACTGTATTACATAATAATTAAGAAATAATTTGTTTCACACATCCTATATATATATATATACATTAATGGCACTTGCAGCATTTTTACTTTGCTTAGTTTTCGGCGCGCTCAGTCCAAACCCCACTGAACGAATAAGGAATATTCTTTATCTCAAAGGTTTGGTTTCAAAGGTATTTTCCTTAATGCTTTGTGAAGGCTTTACAAGAAAAAATGCTCAATGTTTCCACTGCGTGGAAGGTCACCCCGTGGAACAAGTTGGCATTCTGTTCATGAACGCACAGGGTGATGTTTTTCATCTGACCTCTAGTTTGGTTTCTGTAATGTAAAAAGAACAGAATGTGTAGTGTTCTTCAAAACCAAAGACCCAGTATCCCATCTGTGTGCCCCAGTTTGCAGTGCACTCCATTAATACGCTTCCTTTACAATGTCATCTCATATTTAAAAATATTTTCCAACAGCAGGTTATAGTGTGGAGGGCAATGTTATTCCAAGGGGGAGCTGGAGTAAAAAGAACAGCGGCAGTTTTACAGAAAAATAGGAAGTTAAAGAAAATGAACTGAATATTGGAAATTTAAAATTAACCTCCAAATGTAGCAAAATGAAAACCTTCTGCATCTATACAGAGAGAAAGCAAAGCTTGTCTTTTAAACTCAACTTCAAAGCAACATCCTTTGTTCAGATCTGAGACAGCTCTCATTTTGTGATGTTACTACAATTTCATGTTGATAGTCCCATGATAGTACTTGCATCTTGAGGTGATTATCGATGTGTAGAATAAATTTTAAACATTAATTTACCTTGAATAAGTTATTTTGATCACAATCAGGTGTTTTTGTAAGATATTTTTAACAACCATCGCAAAATTTTTGGTAACTGCCATAAGGCAGTGCTGGATTGGATAATTCTTTACTTCATTCATGGATGTTGAAATGCTAACTTGACGAACATTTATTACCCATCCTTAATTGTCCTTAACAAGGTGAGCTTGAAACACTGCAGTCCCTGATATATCCAAAGTGTGATTACAAAGAAAATCCTAGCATCTTGATAGTGAAGGAATGTTCTAAGTCAGATAGTGTGGTTTTTGGAGGGGAACTCGTAGATTGTGGTGTTGCCATGCATTTGCAGCCCTTGCCATGCTTCATGGTAGAGATCATGGATTTGGAAGATGCTGCCTAATGAGCCTTGAGGAGTCACTGCAGTGCATCTTGTAGATGGTATACACTGCTGCCACTGTAGGTATCAGAAGGAATGCCAATCACATGGGTGCTTTATTCTGGATGGCATTGAGCTTCTTCAGTGTTTTTAAGACTTGCTTCCATCCAGACAAATGAAGTCTATGCCTTACAGCCCTGCATTCTGCCTTATAGATGGTAGACATGCTTTATGGAATCAAGAAATAGCTATTTACTGCAGAATTTCCAGCCATGCTCCTGTAGCGATGCTATTTATAAGACTAGTCAACTCAGTTTCTGGTCAATGGCAATCCTCAGATATTCATTGTGTGGGAATTCAGCAAATGTAATGCCAGTGTAATTGCTTTGACCTTCTATTTGGAAGTGATCATGAGTTTGGAAGGTGCTATTTCAGGATCTTTGGTAAATTTCTGCAGTGCATCCTGTAGATAGTACACACTGTTGCTACTGAGTCAGTGGTGGAGGGAGTGGATGTGGTGCCAATCAAGCCATTTTCTTTGTCCTGGATGGTGTCAATCTTTTTGAGTGCTTTTTGGAGATGCTCTCATCCATGCAAGTGGAGAGGATTCTATCACATTCCTGACTTGTGCCTTGTAGACAGCAGACATGCTTTGGGGAGTCAGGAGTTGAATTAATCACTGTAGTATTCCTAGCTGGTTATCTGCTCATGTCACCACTGCATTTCTATAGCGAGTCCAGTTGAGTTTCTGATCAATGATAACATCCAGGATGTTGAAACAACTGGTTCCACCTCCAGATACTTGGCTTTGGAATCCTTGGTGATTTAGATAGGGGAAGGCCATGTAATCAATTGTTTGCAGCACTGATCAGCCATTCAGGGGACAACTGTTATCTCTGCACCTTTGTCTTTCCTTGTCAGAGACTGCACAGCAAGTACTTCATTCAGAAGACCCACCAGGTCACCATCCACTAAATGAAGAGCCACTTTATGGAAGCAGCATCCTGAAAATCAATTTTGTGTGAGAAGAACATTATTTAAAACAGTTGAGACTCTTCATGGACAAGTTAACTGAAAGAATTAAAAATCTTTGCGAGAGGACTGTGCATTGCACAACTTACACTGCACTCTCTAACTTCACTCTGAAGAAAATTTCCTCACACATCCAATAATACTTTGCTACACCACTAATCAGTTTGGGACTCAATTGGTAACGTTCCAATTATCTGCAAAACCCATTGGCCTTTATACAGTTTATAAACATTTTACATTCATGTATGCACTGATGGGATATGCATAAATTTTAATTTATTGTAATATGAATAAAATAGATGCTTGATTGAGCCTATTTTGGGATCGAACTCCTAAATTATTGGCTAGAAAAAAATTAAATCTTGGTGTCAGATCAGAGAAGTGAACACTGTTATGCAGAAGCAATGTAAAAGCACTAGCATTTGGCCAAACCCAACAAGCTCTCTAATTTGGATAGTGATAATCATTGATTCATTCATTTAAAATAAAGATGGATAAAGAATATAACAGGGATATAAACAAAGAAAAAACATTCTGGAAAACAATGCCTGCAGACATATGAACCTCTACTTCCAATGGCAGTTTTGCAGGGTAGTTTGCAAGTGTCTGACATATTTATCTTCCATTCTGGGGTACAAGATAATAATCTAACCTAGTTGACCAATTTATTGAGGCATTAAAATTTAAAAGCATTCAGTATGTACCAATGGTTCAAGTAGCTCTCCATGTTTTCATACACTTCAAGAAATTTTTGAAAAGTTTTTCATTTTTGCTGCAACCATGTAGGCCTTCATGAAGATGTCTGAACCTACTTACCTAAAGAATCTGAAGAGTTTTCACTGATGGATGGACCATGAATTCAAATTAATAGGATATTTGCTGAATCCATAGCAAACACTCAGCAGTGTAAGAAATGGTGGAGGTGTGTGTTAACTGGCTGCAACCATTCAGCACAACAGTCATATCTGTGGATATAAAGGTTTTGAGTCAAGGGCCTTGCATCATGGTTGCTGCAATAGAGTATGCTCAATGTTCTGTGTTCAATGGACTGCTGGTACTCACCACCCAGTCTCAAATATATAGAAAGATAGAAACTTTATAGCACTATGGAAGGTCATTAAGCTATTTGTCTAAATGCCAACTGAAAAAATAGTTCTCCTAACCAGCTCTTCGGCTGTAGTCCTATGCGGGGTGGGGCGAGGTGGGATAACCACATGCAGGCCAGCAGGGACCAAAAAAATCTTTGTAGTTACCACTCTGAAGGAGTTTGATTTCCTTTACCAAGATGGCCACCGCAGAGTCGGGAATGCTGCCGCTCTATTGGTTAAGTCGATGACGGAATAGGTCCCACGAGAGTCGGCAGATCTCACGAGAGTTGGATGAACGGCGGTTGGTGTGGATCGCGGACAATGCCCCGCACAGTGGAGTGCGGCCGGTCCACAGGAGGTAGGGCAATGCAGCACCCCCGCTACCGGCCGCCGGTCCGGGTCTTGGCCGAGAGGAACCAGGCTGTGGTACCAGTGGGAGCCTGGGTGGAGTGTGCCCGGGACTGGCCCGATGACCAGAATCCGGCTTTTGTAAGTATCTCACAGCCTGGGGGCAGGGGCACTGTAAACATACACTAGCGTGGGGGGGATGTATACATGGAGAGGAGA
>NC_057744.1:30672655-30674501 GCF_004010195.1 Chiloscyllium plagiosum | reverse complement strand
AGTGGGGGGGCGTGTGCACGGTAGGGAGTGGGGGGGGGTGTGCACGGACGGGGGTGGGGAGTGTAGCTAAGTGTAGCACAGTCTGAATGAAGATTGAAATCATTTATTAACAAAACAATAGTAAATTTGACACAAGACGTTCAGAAAATGTAAGAAAGCTGTTCTCTATACAGTACCCCTCTCAGAAAGCTATTGTATTGGCAGTTGACATTGATGCATGCGCAAAACGGTATGAAGATATCAGCATTGACATTGCGCATGTGCAGAACGGCAAAAATTCAGTCCTATTTAGTTTGAAATCTATGCTGACTATGCATTATTTCGTTTCTCATTCCAAGATGTTCGTCTATTCTCTATTTAAGTTAGAGTCCTTTATATTTCCTATCTCTGATGTTAAGCTAACTGACTGATTTATAATTCCCTGGACATGTTCTAACCACTTAGATTAGATTACATTAGATTACATTACAGTGTGGAAACAGGCCCTTCGGCCCAACAAGTCCACACTGACCTGCCGAAGTGCAACCCACCCATATCTCTATATTTACCCCTTACCTCACACTACGGGCAATTTAGCATGGCCAATTCACCTGACCTGCACATCTTTGGACTGTGGGAGGAAACCGGAGCACCCGGAGGAAACCCACGCAGACACGGGGAGAACGTGCAAACTCCACACAGTCAATCGCCTAAGGCGGGAATTGAACTTGGGTCTCTGGCGCTGTGAGGCAGCAGTGCTAACCACCATGCCGCCCACTTCTTACATATAGGATTATGTTAGCTTTCAATCTTGAACTTTAGGAATTAATTTTTGCTTTGATTGTTTTGCTTGAACTATTTTGAATCTGCTAGGTTTATGGATTTTAATATAAATGCTAAAACTTGAATTTCAGAAGACTTTCCAGTGAATGTCAGACATGTGCAACACCTTTTCCACAAAAAAAAAGATTATTTTTCTTGTGCAGAGAACAATGGGAAATTGTGCAGTTTAAAGCAGATTCTCGGATGTGTTATTCTGTCAGCCAATTGTGGTAACTTGATTTTTTTTTACTTTCAAGTGGGCCGGTTTTCACTTAACTAATTGTAACCATAATGTTGTTTTAATCGGTACAACATAGCCACTCATTTGTTTCATTCTACTACAGAATTGGCCTCCTGCATTTATTTTTGAGTTAGAACCTTAAAGAATATTGAGTTTGAACTGCACAGATGATATGCCTTCCACAATTCACTTTTGAACAGTATTATCATTGTGCAGACAGCTTCTCTTTACTTCATCAATTATCATTCTATTTGGTCCAGCAGTCTTCTGAATTGTTGTCGAGACACAAAAAAAATACTAAAACTCACACTTTTCCATCTGTTATGGGCCAGACCAACTCACTCAAAATATGACTAAAGAAATTGAGGGTTTGATTAAGAAAAAGAAGGAAGCATATGTCAGGTACAGACAGGACAGATCGAATGAATCCTTAGAAGAGTATAAAGAAAGGAGGAGTATACATAAGAGGGAAATCAGGAGGGTAAAACTGGGACATGAGATAGCTTTGGCAAATAGAATTAAGGAGAATCCAAAGGGTTTTTACAAATATATTAAGGACAAAAGGGTAACCAGGGAGAGAATAGGGCCCCTCACAGATCAGCAAGGCGGCGTTTGTGTGGAGCCACAGAAAATGGGGGAGATACTAAATGAATATTTTGCATCAGTATTTACTGTGGAAAAGGATATGGAAGATATAGACTGTAGGGAAATAGATGGTGACATCTTGCAAAATGTCCAGATTACAGAGGAGGAAGTGCTGGATGCATTGAAACGATTAAAGGCGGATAAATCCCCAGGACCTGA
>NC_057744.1:30623405-30671639 GCF_004010195.1 Chiloscyllium plagiosum | reverse complement strand
CAACTTTTTCACGCAGGGGGTGGTACGTGTATGGAATGAGCTGCCAGAGGATGTGGTGGAGGCTGGTACAATTGCAACATTTAAGAGGCATTTGGATGGGTATATGAATAGAAGGGTTTGGAGGGATATGGGCCGGGCACTGGCAGCTGGGACTAGATTGGTCGGCATGGACGGTTTGGACCGAAGGGTCTGTTTCCATGCTGTACCTCTCTATGACTCTGACTCCATATTCAGAAGATAGTCTGGATCCTAATTATTTCTTAATTTCAGTTTAAGATTAAGGTGCACATTCGAGATGTAATTCCATTGGTCAAACTAGTCAACTTTAAGCAAAACATACTTTATTTTCACTATAGTGTAAAAATACAGGCAAAGTAAAAATAGAAGAAAATAATTTACTTAACTAACTCTATAGAAATGCTTAACAAAATAATTATATTAACTACTATTAATTAACTTTTCCAATATAATAACATTACATAAACACACCTTTGATATAAATTCAGTAAAATAGATTGTCTAATGCAGTTCTAGCAGCAGGATGAGAACCCCAGCTTTTAGCTGTAACAGAGATGAGTAACAGCTTCCAGATCCAGCTTCAACAATCGCAGACAGTTAAAACTAATAGTCCTGGTGATGTGGGAGCTGGCCCTACCCATTCAGGTTGCTTCTATTGTTTCAACTTTAAAAAAAACCAAAGCCTCACAAGCGGTCTACTTTATTGGCATTGAGCAGACTACTTGACACCTCTGTCTCAACCTTTTTTCATTTTAAAAAAAGGACAAAATCCACCTGTTAAAGCCAAGGTATCTTCATATACCAAACATAGAATTGAAATTAGCTTCTATGGCTGCAATAAAATAGGATAGAAAAAAAGCTTTTCATTAATTTAAAGTTCACATCCTTTGGGTGTAATATTTGTTCGTTGGATTGACTATGCAGTTCAAAATCTATAGTGTGCAAAATTTTAAAGGGCCATGACATCCCCTTTTCATTGTCACATAGGTAAACCATCTGCCTTAAGTGCCCACTTTCTATTTCACGCAAATAAATGATGTGTCCAAGACAGACTAGCTAAATCGTGAATATTGATGTCATAGATGGACATATTTTCCAATATAGTTGCTGACTGGTAATCTATTTGTGGAAATTGGTTATTGCAGTTGACTGGTCAGCTGGTTTCTGACACCAACAGTGTTTGTTCAAATCCTGCACCAGTTGAGGTTACCATGAAGGATTCTTCCTCTTGTTCTCCCCTCGTCTGTGTTATGGTGACCCTCCCATTAAACCACAACCAAATGGTGCTCTCTGTGGCGACTTTGCTATTCTTTTTGTAATCTCTTCCTTCTCCAGCCGTCCCAAATTTTTCCAATCTTTGTTGAAACTGCTTGGATGCAGTACAGCAGAGTAAGTTGTGGCCCTCAAAGTTACATTTGATTAAACGGTGTTTTTTTTTGAGCTGCCAATGGTGTTTAGGACATGTTGGTTATGCTGCTCAAATTACAATTCAAAGTTAAAAGTTAAATGTCCTATCAAAGAAAATGTACCAGAAACTGTAGTAATCATTGCAGAACTTGCTGGAGAAACTCGACAAGTCTGGTAACATCCATGGAGAGAAAGCAGAGTTAACATTTCGGGAGACCTCCTTCAGAACTAGAAAAAGGTGGTACATATTCTAAATTTTTCCAGCAACTTCCCTTCTTGATTGATATATTCAGCATCCAAAGTTCTTTATTTTATTTTATGGTTCCTAATTGGCCTTGACTCTTGATGAAATCTGCATTCTCTCACGTGCACATTTACCAAAGTGGGCTTTGATTTCATTAAAGAACAGTATCAATTTTAAGTAGTGTATGCTTTCAACCTTTGCTTTAGTCATGTTCTTGCTCAAGCAAACTTTCTTTGGCGTATTCTTCTCCAATTGGCCGTTGTACACTTGTGACTGAAATGATAAGAGAGCTGACAGGCTATTCAACATGCCGAGATTGCTTGTAAAGACCAAACTCTGTAATCATGACCTGTGAGGTGTTTGCTGATGTTGTTGCCCTGGTATCCCTTACTAAAGTTTATTTGCAGCAGTTTAATGACGAGTTCTCCTGCCTGAGAGTTTTGGATGACAGGCAACATCAGGGAGGCCAAAAGTTATGGGCCATGACTTATTTCCACCTCTTGTTAACATTGATTCCAGTGGTCCTTGACAGCTTCGTATATCTTAGATCAACAATCAGTCCCTTGATACTGAGATCAGCACCAGGATTGTATTAATCGCAATTATTAAGGGCAACAGGACTGAGTACCGAATACAAAAGGTACATTAACATGCAGGGATCCCTCTTGAGTCAGTGACAACTCTTAGTCAGGTCATTTGTGCAGAATGGGTGATGACTGCATTCTTGAAAACATGTTCTATGTTTACTATTGTTTTAATGCATAGCAGCCACAACAGACTATGTGCAATCCAGAAGTGTCACATCTTCCATGATTGATCATGATCATACTCAAACCACACTCTGAGGGATGACCTCCATTATAGCGCTGTGTTAGGTATAATTACAGAAGTGCTTAGCAGCATCAAATTTAATCTAAAAACCATCCATCTTAACCCTTCATGCATAAAACTGCAGAGGCTGTTCAATTGGCACGTTATGAAGTTAGTTTTTCTTTCCTCTTGCTGATCACATACCTGTGTTTCTTGAGAGGCACCGGTAACGATGAGGAATTGGACCTTGGATGACGTTCCTTCTCAACTAAGCCAGTTTGAGCCTGACTCTAGCATTTCTGCAAAAAAAATTAGCTGATATTTCAGAACAGGGAACAAGTCAGAAATATATCTGAAGGTAGTTTCACATTAGCTCACTGGCTCTGTGCAGCCACAAGCATTCCTGCCACAGGAAGTTTTGTGATCCTACTGCACCCTATAGTGAAAAGTGTAAGAGAGCAATAGCATATTTCTACCTGACTTCAGCAGTAATTTATTTGTAGGAATGTTCTGTGGAATATCTGTAATGCTGAACATTCAAATTAACATTTTCCATATTTGAATTCTTATTTTGATAAATTGTCAATTTGCATTTAAATTAAATCTATATCTGAGAAAAAATGTTTTGTCTGTTTCCTTTAAAGGAGGAAGCACTGAGTGGAAAAGTAATCAGCCTAAAAATAAAAACCCAAATCTGTAATATATATCATTCTGGAGTTTCTTTTGTGTATGGAGTTGAGGCAGTAATTGCCTTGGAGAACTGAATGGTTATCCACTTCAGTTCCTCACTTTCCGTGCTGTTCCTATTTGCTGTAATGGACTACCAACTACTTAATGCACTTTCTGTTTATTAACTCTGACTCTGAATAGATAATTCAATTTTATCCTTTTTTGTGAAGAAATCTGTCTTCAGCATAGTCTTGAAGATCCTTGCTCAAAAATCCACTGATATACAAGGCTGGGCTTTTACAAGAGCCAGAAGGGATTTTTTTTTTCCATATATGCAGTCCTAACTGGATACTTAAACGTGTTTTTGAATTCCAGTCATCCTGTAGTTCCCATTTACTTTTGTAGCCACAAATTTGTGTTTGCAGTTGGTTTGTGAAATGAAGCACTGAAATCGTTGATTTTGTTCTTGCAGTTTTAGAAAGAAGCTTCCCTTCAAAGAGCTTTGGTAAATTAGATTTAGCATAAAAAGTGCTGTCTCAATTTATCACATCTTCCTCATCAGCTGAGTTGAATGAGCACATAGGAACATGGTTAATAAGTTTGCAGATGACTCCAAAAGTGGCTGTACAGTGAAGGAGGTTATCTAAGATTACAAGGAGATCTTGATCAATTGGGGTCAATGGGCCGAGGTGTGGCAGAATAAGTTCAATGTGGATAAATGTGAGCTATTGCATTTTGGTAAAACAAGTGCAGAAATTGTACAATTAATGGTAGGGCCCTGAGTAGCATTGTCGAACAGCGACCTAGAGCTTCAGGTGCATACTTCTTTGAAATTTGCATCACAAGTAGGGTGGTTAAAAAGGCATTTAGCACACTTGTCTTCATTGCTCGGACCTTTGAGTATAGGAGTTGGGATATCATGTTGAGATTGTCCAGGACAGTGGTGAGGCCTCTTCTGGAGTACTGTGTCCCATCCTGGTTGTCCTGTTATAAGATGGATGTTATTAAACTGAAGAAGATTCAGAAGAGATTTACCAGGTTGTTGCTGGGCAGCAGAGTTTGAGGAAAGGCTGGATAGGTGGGAGTTTGTTTTATTGGAGCATAGGAGATTGAGGGATGACCTTTAGAGGTTTATAAAATAATGAGGGGCATAGATAAGATGAATAGCAAAGGCCTTTTCCCTATGTTGGTGGTAGTTCCAAATTACGGGGCATATTTTTAAGGTGAGAGGAGAAAGATTTAAAAAGGACATGAGGGGCAACTTTTTTTTTTACACAGTGGTTAGTGGTTGGAATGAACTGCCAGAAAAAGTGGTGGATGCAGGTATATTTACAACAAATGTTTAAAAGACATTTGTATAAGTATATGAATAGGAAAGGTTTGGAGGAATATGGGCCAAATACAGGTAGGTGGGGCTAGTTTAGTTTGAGAACATAGTCAGCATGGACTAGTTGAACGAGGATTCAGTTTCCATGCTATATGATTCTATGCTAAGGAAGGCATTTTTATATCACTTGCTCTGGTACTATTTAATCTCTCATTTTCTTTTAATCAGTAGTATTTAGAATTTTACAACGAGCCATTGAAAGAGCTTGATTTTATGGTTGTGATAATAGTTGTGAATATGATCTTTACAAGAATTAATCGAGTGTTCCTTTTCACGTGGTTGCTTTATGCTAAGATTTCAGCTCTTGAAGTGGATGAGCAACTAAAAGAAATCCATAGAGAAAAGCTGGAGAATTTGAAGCGTTTTCAAGAAGAGGTGAAGCATCGAGTGAACAAGTATACTCGATTACGCAAAAAACAGCAACAACAGCGATCTTATGAAGCAGTAAGGAAATGTCAAAGAAGTTATTAAATAGATACATATTCTTTTTCTTAATATCTCTATATAATTAAAAATACAAATATATTCCTTTTCGTGCTTTTTACCATCTAGTGAATTGAACACATCTGCCTAAATTTGACACAATCTCAAAAGTCAGTTTTTTTATTCTTTTTCAATTTCTGAATTTCTATTATTAATCATTGGAGATACATTTTGAATGTAGCCATTATTTTGCACAACTTTTCCAAAAGATCTTATAATAGTCTCTCTTGATACAAAGTGGATTAATGTGGCTCACATTTTTTAAAAGACAGCTCCTGGGCACTGTTGACAACTTTGCTAAATTCCTCTAAAAGTGGAAGGACAAATTTTGAACAAAAACAGAAATTGTTGGAAATTCTCAGCAGATCTGGCAGCATCTGTCGAGAGAAAATAGTTAATGTTTGATTTCTCTTTACAGATGCTACATGACCTGCTGAGATCTTCCAGCAATTTCCTTTCTGCTTTTGATTTCCAGCATCAATAGTTCTTTTGGTTCTTTACTTCGGATAAAATATGTTATGCACCAGACTGCTAATTCACCGTTACATAAACCAAAAGTTGCTGGGAATACTCAAATCCAGCACCAACTGTGGAGAAAGAAGCACAGAGATGCTGTTTCCTGTTGGTAGTCTTTTGTCAGAATTTACTGACCTGATATCTTAACTCACTTTCTTTCTCCACAAGTGCTGCCTGAACTACAGAGGGTTTGCAGTATTTTTCAGTCTTATTTCAGATCTCTGTTCTCTGCAGTTTTTCCTTTTGGTAGTCTAGGTTCTTTTTAACAGCTGATTGCAATTGTTGAGTTTTTCATGTTGACAAATTACTGGAACAATGAGGAGGGAAGAAATGGGTCTATTTCATAAATTCAGTATCTGAGCATAATTTGTCATGCTACTTCTGCTTTAAGTATTGTAACGCAACACTATTTCAACAAGTTGGGGAAAACACATAAACCATGTTATATCTCATCACATTGAGATATTCAGGTCAAATAATGCATTTTTTGCAATGTTCCATTAATTAGTGTATGTGGTATATATTAACATAGCCTCAGTGCTCCATGTTTTGCATTCAAACTATTATTCTGTTCTCTAAAGGTAGGGGGTTGTTGCTTTGATTAAAAGAGAAAGAATGTAGCAAATGTAAGGTTGTAAGTTGTTCCACTGTGGACTTTGGAGGCATAAAATATATAGTTGTATGTATTACATATATCTCTTAAACTATCTTTTTTTTATATAGGTTGAAAGGGATGATCGTGTGATAAAGCAATCTTCTGCTTCAGTTGAAGATCTCACTCCAAATAAAAACACATGCATATTTCGTGGTAATAATTCAGAATTTGCCATTTTTAGTCCAAGCTCTAGATGGGTGTGTGTTCGGAATCTGGGCATTGATAAGCAAGAAGGCAGTGATGTTTTCAGTGATCAAGCTCAGAAGGTGAGCATATCCTAGAGATAATTGAACTGCAGCTCATTTTTCTCAAAGGTATTTTGTCTTTTGAGCAGAGCAAAATAAGACTTTTTTTCATGATAGAAGGGCCAATTGCAGAAATGAAACCTTACCACATCATATTGCACTCTCATTGAAACTAGAATTACAAATATTCATCTTTCCACTACCCATCACTAAAAGTCTGTTATTTTTATGAGTGTAAAATGCAAAAACATTGGGTTCCAAGTCTTGCACAATATTTGCCTTTTGTGTTCAATCATGCTAGCTGGGAACTAGCCAATGCAAATGCTCCATAGATTTTTCATATTACTCAAAATTCATATTGATTAATCTATCTATGCAATAATATCAGAGTATGACTAATTTATGGAAGATCTGGTCTGTTAGACCAAGTCTGGAGGTTGTTTTATTCCTATATTAAAGATTTATTGAGAAGTGACAACGTAAAATAGTAATGATCTTATAATACATGTCTACAATGATATAATATTAAACAAGCCATTGAGATATAACCTGATAAAGTTTAACATTGACAAAGTTCCCTGGCAGTTTCCTTTGAAAGGTTTTGTGGTAAGATTTGATTTACCCAGTCCAGTTTCAAAAATATTCTAAAGTATAAGTGAAAACCTGACTTGTATATTCCTTAATCGCCTCTGCTTACAGGACCCTGAGCATCTTCCCCCCCCCCCCCCCTGCCAACAAGCCACTTTTGGACTTGAATATTAATCATTCATTCTGTTTCTTTACAAAAAAAAGAGGCGGGGGTCAGTTTAGCTCAGTTGCCTAAATGACTGGTTTGTGATACAGAGTGTGATGCCAACAGTATCAGTTCAGTTCCTGCACCAGCTGAGGTTACTCTCTACCTCTCTCTCTGTCACTGAGGTGTGGTGATCCCCTCACAATCAGCAGCCCTATGGTCTGGTAAGAGTATGGTGACTTTACCTGTACCTGTTTCCAAAATATGGCAGGAGTAGGTAACTAACAGTTTCTCATTGCCACAATTCCAAATTGATACGGTAGCCAAGACCGGTTGTTTCATTAGTTGGGCAGTTCGAGGATTCATTTATTGTAACAAGTTTAAGTAATCTAAATGATGGTTGATAACATTAATTTGAAAGCTTATAATCTGCTTTTCTTAAGGGAATGTCACAACTACTGTAGTTAAGTAATTGTATTTTCAAGTTATTTATGTTTGAAGGTAATCTTTTTGATCTCTTCAAGGCATGTTTGTACTATAATTTGTTCCATTTCACTCTTTGAATTGCTATGAATTTCAAACAGTTTATTTTAAGCAATAGTCTACATCACAAAATGTCATGATTTTCAACACAATCAAACTGTTATATTTAACTCAGAAAATACAGGAATATTTGACCTACATTGTAATAAATACCAGTTACAGCCTTGTATTACTATACAGAAATAAAAATCTCTTCATTATTTTGGTGTGCAGTATTTTAGATTGCTTATTTCCCCCTCCCTCCCCTTTCTCTGTCTCTCTCGCTGCTCCCTTTCTCTCTCTGTCACCTTTCTCTTCCACCCTCTCTCGCTTCCTCTTTCTCACTCTTTCTCTGTCCCTTTTCTTTCTCTTCCCCCCCCCCCCCCCTCCCCAACCCCTTTCTCTTTCTCCCTCTGTTTCTGTTTCTGTCGAGCCTGAAGATTTTTTCATATTTTAATCCTCTTCAAAAGTGCTTAGTTCCAGTCACCAAGTAAGAAAATGTACAGTTTACTCTCTCGCTCCCAGGTATTTGCCAGACTATCCATGATGATGAATTGTGCAAGAGGGACTATTTAGATTTTTATCTCAATTTTTGACTGTATGCTTTTCAGTAGAGCCCTTAATGGATTTGCAGAGATTGAAAGTGCAAAACTATAATAAACTCAATTGTCTAGTTGCATTTTCTTATCAATCTGAGATTTTTTTGTTTCTAATTTAAGTTAAAGATAGTTTTTATAAACTGCAGGCATTTAGTGCATTACTAAAGTACTATTTCTAGTTAAGGTAGGGTATCATATAAAACTGAAGTATTGCTTCTGAGTTATCTTTATTTGTGTATATTTCAATACAAAAGCTATCCATTTTAAACTAATACTAATGAGTCTGATTTGTTTTAGCTTAGTAAAGTGACAAAACAGGCTCGGCGTAGGCTTGCATCATGTCAAACTGTATCAGAAGAGGACTTGTGCTCAACACTTCCAGGAGGAATTTGGAGGGTGTCACCAATAAGAGATGTGAGTTATGTTGAAAGACATAATGTAAAAGAATGTGTATGAATAAATCTACTGTCTTGGAATGTGTAGAAATGTTTGCTTTTGAAATAATTTGGAAACCTGATACTGAAGGAAACCACAGTATCTCCCAATTTGGAGTTTTTAATGCATCTCTTTAGAAACAAAATAGACAAAGACTTAGAGTCATAGAGATGTACAGCATGTCCTTGCTGACCAGATATCCTAAATTAATCTAGTCCCATTTGCCAGCACTTGACCTATACTTGATTTGTTTTTTTTCTCCAATCTCAAACTGCTAATTTTGTGACAAATTGCAAATTTATTTATTATGAACCATGTTCATAAGGTACCATTCTTTTCTAATCTTATTTCACTTAACACTGCCAAAGCAGAGAAATAGACTTCCAGTTATATCATGTTTAGTTGAAAACAACTGGACCTTACAATTGAAGGAATGCATTCTTATATTAATATTTCAATCTCAAGCATCCATTTTTTTGTCTAGAGAAACTAAATATGTAGACACCAACTGATTGCATAAGACGTGCATTTACTTCCTCTTGTAAGTTTTACTATGATGTAGACTTCTGAAAGTTTTTTTTTATTTACCCCAAAAGTGTGTTCATGAGAATTAGGGAAGCGGTTTGAATAGAATTAATGCCTTATTACTGTGTTGGAGTGTTTATAATCAATATTTGCTCAGACATTCGTTCACCCCTATTATTATTTTGTGAAATTGAATGTCAGGTGTTTACATTTTAAATTACAGCTTTAATTGTACATTAAAGCTATGTTTGTATTTCTGTAATGTCTGATTACATACACTGTAATTTTGTATAAATTTTGAGGAAACCCGGTACTTGATCAAATTTAGAATGCATTCAGGAACATTTTGTTGAATATTCTGGCCGTGGGTCACATTATAATCTGGAAGGTTGCATTAATGTCTGAAGGAGTAGGATAGATGTTAGGGGAAGGAGGTGGTGGTGCTGAAAAATTGGGAAGCAAAGTAGAGAGAGGTGGTGTGCCCTCACGCCCAGAAGCCTAATGAATGACCTTAAATGGCCAACCAGGAGCTGTTTCCTGCCAATGCTGGTGTTTTACCAGGTATGAATCTCTCTCTCTGTGGAGCCTGCCAGTGGAACCATGGTGATCTTCCTATAAGGCTTGTGCTTTCTGATCAAGCACTCTGTGGTCCATCAAAGACTGCCATGGTGACCATGCAGCAATGCCTATTATCTTTGCCAGAGTTTTATCTGGCTCCAATGATCCTGGCTCCAATAATCTTTGTTTGAAAGTGGTGTACATGTCATCTGCCTATCTGTCAGTGAAAATTTAACTCCTTGAAATGTTAAGTCTCTTGTTTCAATGTTAACAATCTTGTCAAAGTTTAAAACAAGAATAGAATGGCCACTAGTCAACATTCATGGCTTTGCCAGAGTTTTATCTGGCTCCAATGATCCTGGCTCCAATGATCTTTGTTTGAAAGTGGTGTACATGTCATCTGCCTATCTGTCAGTGAAAATTTAACTACTTGAAATGTTAAGTCTCTTGTTTCAATGTTAACAATCTTGTCAAAGTTTAAAACAAGAATAGAATGGCCACTAGTCAACATTCATGGCATTTTCTCCTTTCCCAGAACTTAGTATCCCGAAAAGAGAGACAACTAGATGCTACAGGAGATTTCATGTGTTCAGAAGGTCAACAAGACCTGCCTGCTGAATTGCAGGTACAGTCTCAGAAATTGATGGATCGAAAACATGTTACTTTCCAGTCAGAGCTGCAGCATCCCAAGGTTAGAGTTGCATTTCTAGATTACTGTTCTCAACTGTGGTTTGGCAAGCAACTTGGTTGTTATTTCCAGCATTTTGTATTTTTATTTCTCGTTCAGTAGTGGTTGAAGATTATAGAATCTCACAGTGTGGAAGCAGGACATTCAGGCCATTGAATCCACACCGACCCTCCAAACAGCATCCCAACCAAACCAACCCCCATACCCTATTCTCATTTCCCATGGCTGTTCCACCTAGCCTGGACACGATGAGCAATTTGAGCAGGGCCATCTTTGAACTGTGGGAGGAAACCGGAGCACCCAGAGGAAACCCACACAGACATGGGGAGAACATGCAAACTCACTGACAGTCACCTGAGACTTGAATCGAATCTGGGTCCCTGGTGCTGTGAGGCAGCACTGTTAATCACTGAACCATTGTGCTGGTTCATGTTGTAGTACTTGAGATTTAGCAATAATCAAATTAGAGATGTACAGCACAGAAACAGATCCTTCAGTCCAACTCACCCATGCCAAATAGATATACTAATCTAATCTAGTCCCATTTGCCAGCACTTGGCCCATATCCCTCTAAACCCTTCCTATTCGTATACCGAGCCAGATGCCTTTTACACGCTGCAATTGTACCAGCCTCCACCACTTCCTCTGGCAGCTCATTCCATATACACTCAACCCACTGTGTGAAGAAGTTGCTCCTTAGGTCCTTTTTAAATCTTTTCCCTCTCACCTTAAACCTATGCCCTCTAGGTTTGGATTCCCTTACCCTGGGAAAAAGACCTTATCCATTCACCCTAACCATGTTTCCCATGATTTTATAAATTTCTATAAGGTCACCCCTCAGCCTCCAATGCTCCAGGGAAAATAGCCTATTCAGCCTCTCCCTATAGCTCAAATCCTCCAACCCTGGCAACATCCTTGTAAATCTTTTCTGAACCATTTCAAGTTTCACAACATCCTTCCTATCAAATGCTTTCTGCACTATCCTATCTACTTCCAACTCTACTTTTAAAGAACTGTGAACCTGCACTCCAAGGTCTCTTTGTACAGCAACACATCGTAGGACCTTCCCACAAGTCCTGCTAAGAATTGCTTTTCCAAAATGCAGCATCTCACATTTATCTAAATTAAACACCATCTGCCACTCCTCAGCCCATTGACCCACCTGATCAAGATCCCTTTGTACTTTGAGGTAACCTTCTTCCCTGTCCACTACGCTTCCAATTTTGGTGTCATCTGCCAACTTACTATCTATATCTCCTATGTTCACATCCAAATCATTTTTATAAATGACAAAAAGTGCTGGACCCAGCACCAATCCTTGTGGCACTCCACTGGTCACAGGCCTCCAGTCTGAAAAGCAACACTCCACCACCACCCTCTGTCTTCTACCTTTTGAGCTAGTTCTGTATCCAAATGACGAGTTCTCCCTGTATTCCATGAGACCTACCCTTGTTAACCAGTCTCTCGTGGGGAACCTTGTCGAACGCATTGCTGAAGTCGATATAGATCACAACCATTGCATTGCCCTCCTCAATCCTCAAAAAACTCAATCAAGTTCATGAGACATGATTTCCTATGCATACAGCCATGTTGACTATCCCTAATTGGTCCTTGCTTTTCCAAAACATGTAAATCCTGTCCCTCAGGATTCCCTCCAACAACTGGCCCACAACCGGTATGAATGTAATACTTGTGGCTTCTATATTTGGAAGCATGGCAGCTTTATTTACAAAGTAATTAAACAGTTGAATAAAATGATGGTTAGTACTCATCCAATGGCAGGGGTGGTGGAAGGTTTTGTTATCTGGCTTCTTGCATTAGCATTCATCTTTTGTGGTAAACTAAAGATGTAAAAAGATCCTCAACCGCACAGACTGTATGTGGACTTTTAAAGAAAGGTAATATATTTCGTTTTTATTAGTTTCTACCTAGATTTAATTTTGTGAACTTGTGTTGCCTGATTTATCAAAGTGCAGCTGAATTGTGACCTTATCAATACTCTGCTATTCTACAAACTGCTCTGAAAGGGAAAGTGAAACATGTAGTTTTCTTGCATAATTATAAGCCATTTTAAAATTCCATTGTTCAGACAACCCAATGATATGTAGAATTAATGGCCAAAGAAAGATTCTTACCATATCTATTACACTTCTGCAGATGAAGCTGTTGATTTACTGTACTGTATCCAAATTCCTTTAAATACCTGGTTCCAAGTTTTTCTGTGGATTTTATATGGTGGTAAGAATTTTGTGAGGAGACATAAAAAGACAACGGAGTGACTTTCTAGTTTATCATTCAGGGCACCTTCTCCTTTTCCAGAACCCAGTTGCCCAAACAGAGGCGCATCTGAACATGGCAGGAGAGTTTGTGTGTTTGGAAGACCAGCATGACCTACCTGTAGAGTTGCAGGAGCAGTCTCAGAAATTGTTGGATGGGAAACATATTAGTTTCCAGCCAGAGCTGCAACATGAAAGGGTAAGGCTTAGGTTTCCAGATTATTCTACACTGTGTTATACTGAGCAGTGAAGTGGAATCACATATTTAAAATATGTGATTTTAAATTAATGTAACATGTTAATTGGTGCAAAATTCTATTGCTTTTACAACTTCCCAATCATTCCTCATATAATACAGAATCTAAATCCAATTTTTCATCTCCACTAGTTTACAAATCTTCGCTGTCTTGATAAGAAATATTGCAGCAAACCAAGCTTAATGCCTTGAATTCTGAGAGGGTATGTTAACTTTCTGTGATATCTCCCGGTGTCACTTTAAACAATGATAAAAATTCTGGATGTAAGTTTGCTTGCTGAGCTGAAAGGTTAGTTTTCAGACATTTCATCACCATACTAGGTAACATCATCAGTCAGCCTCCTGTGAAGCACTGGTGTTAGTAACCCACTTTCTATTTATGTGTTGAGGTGCAACACACAAATAGAAAGCGGGTCAGTAACACCGGTGCTTCACCTGAGGCTCACTGATGTTACCTAGTATGGTGATGAAACATCTGAAAATGAACCTTCCAACTCAGCGAGCACACTTACATCCAGAACCTCAACCTGAGCTACAAATCTTCTCAAAACTTGCTAATTATAAAAATATTAGTAATGTCATTCCCTAATGTTTCTACACTTAATATGGCCTCTAAGTGCAACATGTTTAGCTTTAGTTCTTTTATTTTTTTTCCATTATAGTCCGTGGTGTTACCATCACTGAATCCCCAATATCAACATCCTTCAGGTTACAATTGACAAAAGACTCAACTGGATCACCACATAAACAGAGTGGTTACATGAGCAGGTCAGAGGCTAGGAATACTGTACCGTATGACTTGCTTCCTTTCTCCCAAAGGAGAAAGTGAGGTCTGCAGATGCTGGAGATCAGAGATGGAAATGTGTTGCTGGAAAAGGGCTAATGCCCTCCTGAAGAAGGGCTAATGCCCGAAACGTCGATTCTCCTGTTCCCTAGATGCTGCCTGACCTGCTGCGCTTTTCCAGCAACACATTTCCATCTCTTCCTTTCTCCCAAAGCCTGTCCACTGTCTACAAGGCACAAGTCAGGAGTACGATGGCACTCTTCCCCACTTGCCTGAATGGGTGATGCTACAACAGCTTAACAACATTGAGAACAAAGCCGCTCCCTTGATTGGTACCATGTCCACAAGCATCCACTCCCTCCACCACAGATGCTCAGTAGCAGCAGTGCACTGCAGAAATTCACTAAAAATCCTTAGGCAGCACTTTCCAAACCCATGACCACTTCCATCTAGATGACAAAGGCAGCAGATAAATGGGAACACTACCACTTGCAAGGTCCCCTCAAAGCCACTCACTGTCCTAACTTGGAAATATATCATCATTTCTTCACTGTCACTGAGTCAAAGTCCTGGAATTCCTTCCGTAAGGGCATTGAGAGTCAATCTACAGCAGGTGGACTACTGTGGTTCAAAAGGGCAGCTCGCCACACCTGAAGGGTATTTGGGTACAGCCAATAAATGCTGGCCAACAAGCAACCCCACATTCCACAATTGGGTGGCACGGTGGCTCAGTAGTTAGCACTGTAGCCTCACAGCACCAGGGACCCGGGTTCAATTCCAGCCTCAGGCGACTATCTGTGTGGATTTTGCACATTCTTCCTGTGTCTGTGTGGGTTTCCTCTGGATGGTGGTTTCCTCCCACAGTCCAAAGATGTGCAGGTTAGGTGAATTTGCCATTCTAAATTGCCCATAG
The DNA here is from genome assembly GCF_004010195.1 of Chiloscyllium plagiosum. NCBI lineage: Eukaryota > Metazoa > Chordata > Chondrichthyes > Orectolobiformes > Hemiscylliidae > Chiloscyllium > Chiloscyllium plagiosum. The sequence continues at coordinate 30,656,916 of NC_057744.1, read as the reverse complement.
TGTTCAGGGATGTGTCGGTTAGGTGCGTTAGTCAGGGGTCAATGTAGAGTAATAGAGTAAGGAAATGGGTTTGGGTGGGATACTCTTTCGAGGGTCAATGTGGACTTGTTGGGCCGAAGGGCCTGTTTCCACACTGTAGGGAGTCTGTGATTGTTAGTGAATACAAAAAGAAAAACACGCTTTAGGTCCACCTCTGGGATATATCTGTTGTGCCTTGCTGGTAAATCTGTGGTGGTCTTCAGAGACCGGCAGGTTACATGCACCAACTTTAATTGTTGCACAGTCAAGCGTGCTTGATCATTGGCATGTAATATACTTGCATAGTCGCTTCTTTGATGTGAATGATCTGTTGCTTCAGACTGTATTCTGCTATTGGGACTTTGCTGCATGGGCATATTTATTAAAATCAGTCTGGTTTAAATATTGCAACAAAATTTAATACAGTCATCCTGTACTATTTCAGTGGTGTTTTAACTTCCCAAGCAATTATATATTCCTTTTGAGTTATGAATTATTTAAATGTTAGCCAGTACTTCCATCATTATTTTTTAGGCTAATTTCCCAATTTCAGACACTAAGTTGGCTTTGTTTAAAATTAAGACCACAGTTTTGTACTTGGCTGCATTACTCTTCTCATGATATTCGTCATACCGTGATCCCCAGAGAATCATACTCCTAATTAATCTCTCATTACACAATGAGATCTAAACTAGTCTATCCCCTAGCTGATTCTTCAATACGATATTCTAGAAAACTGCTTCCAAAGCATTCAGTCAGTTTATCTTCCAAGCCAATTTAGTTCAACCAGTTTCCATGAAGATTAAAGGTTCCCAAACTTATTGCTATGCTCTTGTTATATGCTCCTTTGATTTCCTGATTGTAGACTCTGCCCAGTTATATTACTGTACATGGTCGTGTAAACTACCAGTGTTGCTGTTCCATTTGTTATTTAGCAGCTGTATGCTTAATAATTCTGTGTTCTGATTTTCTGAACCAAGGTCCTTTCTTTCCCTACTATTTTCATCCCTTTGATACCAGGACTACCTCACCTCTGTTTCCATTTTGCCAGCTTTTCTAAGTAATATAGACTGTGTGTGTGTGTGTGTGACCAAAATGAATGACTCTCACCAAGCCTTTTTTTAATGCATGGTGAATGGAAAATTCAGTTTTAATTTTAGCTTCCATATGTAACCGACTTCAGTAAAAACCGATATTGCAAAATATCTCTCTCTTTCCTGTTGTCTCTATATTGTACAGAATTCTGAACCAAGGATAATGGTTTTCCATTTCAGTGTATATCTTAATTCTTTGCAAATCTTCCACATCTAATCTGAAGCAAGCATATTTAACAAATATATTAGCGTATTTAAAACATGATTTGTACTTAATTACTTCATAGTTTCATGGAATTGTTTTAAAATTTACCCTGTGACAATTTGATTGAAGCCTAGATGTTTTGGCCTGTTGTTGTAACTTAGTCATATATTTTATAATTATTTTTAAAAGGTGAAGTTGCCATTGTTTCAGAGGACCATAGCGTTGCTCTCTCTGTGTGTGTGTGTGTGTGTGTGTGTGTGTGTGTGTGAGAGAGAGAGCGAGAGAGAGAGAGACACGATTGGAGGTGGTTTAAACTGAGAATCACCATACCTCAGGCAAGGGAAGAGGTTGAGAAGGAGGGAACCTTCTAACCTCAGCCAAAAATGAGAGTTGAACGTGTGCTGTTGGCGTGACATCTTCACAAACTAGCCATCCAGCAGATGATTTGAATTAAGTAATGTACATAATGGCAAAATGGATATTTAAGTCTTAAAAAAGTGAATAAAGAGAAAAAAGTCTTTTGACATTAAAGGTGCATCTCCCAGAAAAGGGTTTAAAATTCATTTAAATAAAATGTGTGACTTTCTAGCCCCTTAAGCCTTGTTATTGATTGTACTCTTCCCTGTAGACTCTTAGCTGATTTTGTGTATGTTAATTATTATTTCAGCCCTGTAGTCGACTTTATTGTGAGCCCTACCCTTCAAGTTCCTGTGTAGGGTTTAGTACTGACTATAAGGCAGCACTGATCTTGAGACCTGGTGTGGACCAGGAAGAGAAAAAGAAGCAGGTAAGACCTCCGAACTGACCTTTTTCATATAGAATGGACAGCTTACCTTTAAATTTGGGAGGTTGCATGAAAGGAAAGCAAAAAATCTTTCAATATTCTATGGTTTCTGATTACTTCATCCATGTTGAACTAATTGTGGAAGCTGTGTAATGTGTATAGAACCTCAACTAATAGACCCAGTAAAACTGCTGAATAATCTGGTATGTGAGTAATTGAATTGTTATTGCAATTATCTGAGGTAATCTCTAAAAATTTGTTTTTCTTGTCTTATATATTGTGTATGTGCTGCAATAGAATTAGACACAGTCCGCATGAATTTACAAAAGGGAAATCATGTTTGACAACTTATTAAAATTCTCTGAGGATGTAATCAGTATAGTTGATTGGAGGAGCCAGTGGCTGTAGTTTGGACTTTCAAAAGGCTTTAAACAAAGTTTCACATAAGAGATTAATGTGTAAAATTAAAGTGCATGGGATTGGGAGGTAGTGTATTGAAACTGACAGAAAAGTGGCTAGCAGATAGGAATAAATGGGTCTTTTTTGAATGGCAGGCAGGACCCCAGCTATTCGCAATACATGTTAATAATTTAGATGAGGGGAACTAAAGGTCACATTTCAAAATTTCCAGATAACATACATCTGGGAGAAAAGGTAAATTGTGAAGAGGAGGCAGAGATGTTGCGGTGTGATTTAGATAGGCTGAGTGAGTGGCCAGATACGTAGCAGATGCAGTATACAGTGGAAAAATGTGAGGTTAGCAAAAATAGGAAGATAGATTACCATTTGAATAGTTGTCAATGTGCATCAGTTGCTGAAAGCAGTAAAGATGCCTTTTGTGGCAAGAGAATCTGAGTACAGGAACAGTTTTACTACAGTGTTAGAGGGCATTGGTGAGGCCACAGCTGGCATATTGTGTGCAGTTCCTCTCTGAGGAAGGGTACTCTTGGTATAGAGGGAGTGCAGCGATTGATTCCAGGGATGGCAGGACTGATTGATGAGGACAGATTGAGTTACTTAGGATTGTGTTCACTGGAATTTAGGAGAATGAGGAATGGGGATCTCAAAAATCTATAAACTTCTAACAGGATGTTCCTAATGGGGCAGTCCAGAACCAGTAGTCTTTGATCGTTGTTTAAGGCTAAGGGGCAACCTTTTAGGACTGAACTGAAGAGAAATTTCTTCACCCAGTGAGTGATGAATCTGTAAAATTCGCTACCACAGTAGTGACTGAGGCCAAAGCATTGTGTTTTCAAGAAAGGTAGATATCGTTCTTGTGGCTAAAGGGATCAAGGAATATAGGGGAAGGAAAGGATTGGGGGTATGGAGCTCGATGATTGATTTATCCATAATCATATTGAATGGTGTAACAGGCATGAGGAATGTCTCCTAGCTTCTGCTATCTTCCATGTCTATCTGTTTTTTTAAAAACTTACAAGTGCTGAATTGGTGACTAAGAAATTAAATAGTAAGTACCTAAGCAAAAAACAGTCAATTTGCATTCCGTTACTTACCCTGAGATTATGTATCTCAGGCTGGAGTTAGGTGTGCACCAGAGGATGACTTTCTTTTTCTTTCTTAGGTTATGAACATTCTTGGCAACTTTTGTATTTATTGCCCATCACTTGAGTAGGTATTGCTAAGCTGCCTTCTTGAACTGTAGCTTCAGAAATGCAGGTACACTCCCCATAGTGTTTAGGAGAGAGTTCCAGCATTTTGACAGTATTGCAATTCAGAATGTTGTGTGGCTTGGATCAGAAAACAAAATGGCAATGTTTGTATGCATTTGCTGCCATTGTCCTTTGATATGGTATAATTTGTGGGTTTGGATGGCACTTTCAAAGGAGTTTCTGCAGTGCATCGTGTAGGTGTGGCACACTGCTGCCATCTTGTGTCCATGGTGGAGGAAGTTCTGATTAGGTGGACAGTTTTGTCCTGGAGGTGTTGTTGAACTTGCACTGATCAAAGTGAGAAATATGCCTTCACGCTCCTCACTCATGCATTGTGAGAGACTGGATTTGTGGGAAAGTGGAGGCAAATTACTCATCTCTTTATTCCCAAACTCCAGACGTGTAGCTACGGTAGTTTCAGGTTTTGAGTTAACTCTAACTGTTGTAACTCTCATGATTTTTAATCCAGTTAAAAGCAACATGATCTGGAAAATATCCAGGTTTGGGCTTACAAGTGGCAAGTAACATTCACGTCACACAAAAGCCAGGCTATGACCATCACCAATAAGAGACAATCTAACCACCGTCTTTTGACATTCAATGGTATTACAGTCACTGAATCCCCTACTATCAATATTCTGGGGGTTACCATTGACCAGAAACTCAATTGGACTCCCCACAATAACACAGTGGCTACACGAGCAGTCAGAGGCCAGGAGTACTGTGGTAAGTAACTCACCTCCTAACTCCCCAAAGCCTGTTCATCACCTACATGGCACAAATCAGGAATACACAGGAGTGCAAATGGAATACTCCGCATTTGGCTGGATGGGTGCAGCTCCAACACTCGAGCTTGACACCATCCAGGACAAAGCAGCCTGATTGGCACTACATCGTGGGCGGCATGGTGGCACAGTGGTTAGCACTGCTGCCTCACAGCGCCAGAGACCCGGGTTCAATACCCGCTTCAGGCGACTGACTGTGTGGAGTTTGCACGTTCTCCCCGTGTCTGCGTGGGTTTCCTCCGGGTGCTCCGGTTTCCTCCCACAGTCCAAAGCTGTGCAGGTCAGGTGAATTGGCCATGCCAAATTGCCCGTAGTGTTAGGTAAGGGGTGAATGTAGGGGTATGGGTGGGTTGCGCTTCGGTGGGGCAGTGTGGACTTGTTGGGCCGAAGGGCCTGTTTCCACACTGTAAGTAATCTAATCTAATCCACAAGCGTCCACACTCTCCACTGCTGATGCTCAGTAGCAGCAGTGTGTACCATCTACAAAATACACTACAGAACTTCACCCATGATCCTCAGACAGCACCGTCAAAACCCAAGACCACTTCCATCTGGACAGGGGAAGCAGATACATGTGAACACCATGACTTGTAAGTTCCCTTCCAAGCCACTCACCATTGTGACTTGGAAATATACCACCATTCCTTCATTGTCGCTGGATCAAAATCCTGGAATTTCCTCCCTCATGGCATTGTGGATCAACCCACAGCAGGTAGACTGCAGCAGTTCAAGAATGCAGTTCACCACCACCTTCTCAAGGGCAACTAGGGACAGACAATAAATGTTGGCCAGCTAGCGACACCCACTTTCCACAAAAATGAATAAAAAACAATTTATGGTCAAAGCTAATCCCTTGAATGTTGATGTGAGGACTTGGTTCAGCAGAAACTGGCTTAGCTATCATAATTCATTGTAATTAAGTGGATTTTTTTTTCCTTTAGCAAGTAAACCAAACCCCATTAAAAGATACCAGGTTGCAGGCTGACTAGAGGTTTAATTTATCCTGTATTAACAGCCAAACATCAATTCCTGTGTTTAGATAAAAATATATACCGACTTGATTTTTTTGATGCTTTCATTTCGTGAAGAAGGCCCAAGAATCTGTTTAATGTGGAGGGGTACTGCACGTTTAAAAGACAATTACTTACTTTGTGTCTGGTTATCTTTCAGAAGCAAGCATCATGCACTCTGCAGCTAACTAGAGTAATTGAAAGTATTGAAATAATGCTGATATATTTCTGGATTGATCTTTCTTTTTCCCAGCGTGGTAACCAGTATTTGATGTACCGTCGCCTCTTCATGGATATTGAACGAGAGCAGGTGAAAGAACATCAGCGTCAGCGAGAGCATGAGAAGAGGATTGCTAAGTGAGTTCGTTTAGTTTAACAGGAGTAGGCCATTCAGCAGTAAAGGTAGTGCTGAAACTTGTATCCTACACACTGCCTGCATTTAGAAAAATCCAGTGCTGGTCTTGTTGCAATTGTTGGTAGGATTGTCCAGAGAATTTGGCACCTAAAAATACTTAACACCAAATGCCCAAAAATGACCAACTCCTTTAATATTTGAACTCCAGTAGAAGACTCTTTATATAAGTCTGAACAAAGTAAATCAGCTTCGTACAACCATCCAAGTGTGCATCGACTCTATTGAAAACAAGTCCAATTAATTCCACTCCCTACAATTTGTTTCTTCAAGTGTTTATCCAGTTCTCTACTGAGGGCTATTATTAAATCTGCATCTACTACCCTGTCAGGCTTTTGAATTCCAAATCCCAGCTATTTGTTGCATTTAAAAAAATTCTCATCTCCCCTGTAGCTGTAGAGTCAGAGTCATACAGCCCTTCCCTCCAACTCAATCATGCCAACCAGGTCTCCCAAACTAAACTAGCCCCATTTGCCAACATTTAGCCCATGTCCCTCTAAACCTTTCCTGTTCATGTACCTGTCCAAATGTCTTTTAAATGTTATAACTGTTCCTGCATCTACCACTTCCTCTGGCAATTCTTTCCACATATGAATGACTCAGTGTGTGAAAAAGTTGCCTGACAGGTCCCTTTTTAAACCTTTCCCCTCACATCTTAAAACTATGCACTCTAATTCTGAACTCCCTTACTCTCGAGAAAAGACTTTCTGTCCCTCATGTTTCCCTAGCACTTTTTCTATTGTGATAGTTCTTGTATTTATTTCCTCTCCTCCTTTTGCCATTTGATTATTTAATATTTTTAAATGCTGTTAGTGCCTTCTACTGTAAAGGCTGATGTAAAATATTTATTTCTTGGTTCAGCATTATTACTTCCCCAGTCTCTGACCAGCAGCAAGACAATGGTGTTTCGGGCTGACCTTATCTTTTCTGTGCTGGTGATAAGACTTCCTGTTCAGGTTGAGGGATGCAACCATCAGGGAGGTAGCTAAGAATGTTAATAGAAAGGCGCAGAAAGGCCAAGCCAGTGCCCCCTTGCTGTCAGTTTTATGGCATGTTTCCCTTTTGCAAATCACCTAGAATCCATAACCTCTGATTTCATTGATTATTCAATCATTTGGAAACTAATTCTGAACATAGCCCATTTCTGTAGTATTCCATTAAACACTTGTTCGTTCTTTACACCATGTAGTCTTTTTTTTAAATCATGGGGTCTTTCACCTGCTTAGTTAACAATAGGGAATGTACTGAAGAAAACTGATTGGAAATATATGGAATTACTCATAAGAAAACTACCCACGTTGTTCAGAGAACAGCAATTCATTTTGGATAACAAGGCAAAGACCTATTGGATGCTGCGTGTGTAATACTACCAGACTGCACATAAATGTGTAGAGCTTCATTATTCTTGAATTCAAACTGGCTGCAAACAAATTATAACAGGTTTCCTGCCTTTCGAATTGTTTCCTGAACTTGCACGTTATCTTCTTTTGTTCCTTGTACCAATGTCAATGCCTGGGTAACACTATCTTTGTGACAAGCAGCTCCCAAACCATTGCTTGGAGCGACCTAGCACTGCAGCACTGTTTCTGCACATGCATGCTAATGTGTCATATGGTGATGGTGCAGCCAATACACAGCCAGACAGTTCAGTTTTACCAAAATGCTTAATGATTGTAAGCGCTTGTACTAGCTTTCCTTCTAAGGAGAATAATCCCTTTTGAAGCAAATTGCAAACATTTCTGGAAATCATAATATATCAAAAGACTTGCATTTGTAAATTTTTTTGTGTTGATGATGTCTAATCAAGCTGTTTACTCAGCAATTACATTTGGAAAAACAAAACAAAAACAATGGATACTATGCTGAAGTGCTTAGCTTGTAAATAACATGTAACTCACACCAATCTTCAGTCTTTATTTCAAGTCCGTATTTGTGTTTCTTTAAAAATCTTTGTTCAGAATTAAGGAAGAGAAGGAGAAGCTAAGGGAAGCAGAAGAGAAAAGAATGCTTAAGCTGACTCAGCAGAGTGAGCTAATGGGTGAAAGTGAAAAGATTGCTCAGTTGAAGGAAGAAGAGAAACAAAAGAAAACTGAACAAGTCAAAGCCCAACGCAACAGGGAGAGCACCAGGTATACTGAGAATTTTAGGAGAATGATTTTTTATATAGTGACTGCAAGAGGAAGTAAATCCTGTGACCAAACTTTTCTTTGCTTCTCAGCTTTTTATTAGTGCAAGATGTATGTACAGTGTTTGAAACATATATTTTTAGTATCTTGCAGAGAATTCTTGCTGGAGAGTAGATTTTGGAGACTTGAACTGAAGGATTAATCAGTGTGTCCTGAAGTCTGCTACTGATTTCTCTTTAGACTTCAGTAATGGTAATCTGTTAGCTTTCCCTTATAAGTGAGGAAGTACTTCAGAAGTACTTGGGTGCAGTTTGGTAGTACATGTCAATTCGGATGCCATGAGCAGAGAACTGTTGAGTTAAGATTGGTCAAAAAGAAACAATCAGTTTAAACAATACTCCTAATTATAATTTCCAGTGAATGTTTCAGATAACATAAATGTAAAGTTTGACAAAAGAAAAATGTGTGACTAATCTCAGAGATGTGCAGTAGAGTAAACACTGTGTTGGAGCAAATTACTGCAGGTGCTGGAATCTGAACTAAAAACAAAAATTGCTGGAGATCACCGCAAGTCAGGCAGCATCTGTGAAGAGAAAGCAAGCTAACATTTTAGTGGGAAATTAAAAGAAATGGTGTATCTTAGTAATTTCAAACTTCACATTTCGCTTGGTAGAAAAGCAAGATCAAAATTATTAAGGAAGTAAATTAAGGTAATTGTATCATTTATGGAGGAATAAAATGTTGGTTATTAAAAACGGCAAGAGTGAACATCGTTAAAATTTGTCTGATTATGTGGAGCTGTATTAGGTAATGCAGAAACAAGTGGATTGTCTCAGAAGGGGGAAGAAAAAAAACTATAAAGAGATTTGGGATTCAAAGGCACATAGTTTACCAACTTAATTCGGAAGTAGAGATTTTTCAAATCCTTCAACAAAACATGTTAGTTTTTTTAATGAAAGTGTGTTTTTAATTGCAGTATAGTTGATCTTTTGGATCTGGCAATGAATATTGTAAAACGTATTGATTTAAGGAATCCATTATTAAGAAGAAAATAATCATTTGACCTTCTTCTAATACTGTGTTAAATAGATTCTTGAAAGTTGGGACAAATGGGCTTTGCCCGCAAAGTAGGAACTGTTTCACTAATTGATTTTGCATATAAGCTGGTGAGAAATAACCTCACATTTTTAGTCATTTATCAGTAACTTACAGCTGTGGCAAAAATGTTCCGCTATGTACACTTTAATTATATTGTGAGTTTTACATTATTACTTTCAATTTACTGTAGTTTTTAAGAATGTGAAATGCGTACAGTGCATATTGCAGTTGGATGGAGGGAAGGCCTGTATGTTTTAGGTTTAACTTTGATTGCTGTGCTGGAGAGAGGTTTTAATAAGTTGGTTAAAATTCTCTTTGAAAAATGAACCCAGCATTTTCTCTTCAGTGCTTTTCAATTTGTACAGCTAAAATAAAAATGAAAATATCAAACCTGTTAACAGTTGAAAATCAAAAGACTTGGGACTGACTCATCAGAACATTTGTCAAGCATTCACTAAGTGTAGATTATTTGGAATGCTGATGGACCTGGAGTATAGTATTTTTTGTTATATATGAACAATAAGAGGCTGAGTAATCATCTAATGATAAACTTTAGTTTTAATAACGAAGGAACGAGAGGTGATGGTGGATGAGTACAATTGAAGATATAGATGAATGTTAGGCAAATTGGAGTTGAGTATCTTCAAAATCACTAATAACAGGTTACCATTTCTTTTGACTGAATCAGCTGCCTTCTACTCAAGTTCTATTCAGTTGTATTTAACTTATTGCAGATATATAGAAGCCTTAAGAGTACAGATGATGGAGAAGATTAAATTGCAGAACACAGATCTACCTCCACTCTGTTGCTGTGGAACCGATTTCTGGGACTCCCATCCAGACAAGTGTGCAAACAACTGCGTCTTCTATAAAAACCCGAAAGGTACAAAAACTGGATTATGTTGCCTATTAGAATAAAATTTGTTTCCCTTAAATACTTCCTCTAAGAACTGTGGATACTTGCAAGTGATCTTTGATTTTATCTATCTAATGGCTGTGGGACAGAGAAATGCTGAACTCTGTATAACAATGTGTAAAAATATTGGAATTTCTGGATGAAATTTATCATGAAACATCTCTGATGAGTTGCTCATGGCTCTTCCATTTTAAGAATTGAAAGATTAGGTTGGGGTCTGCCTTTTCAAGGTTTCAGATACCTAAATTGCATCTTTATAAAGAGTATACCACATAGCCTCGTCCCTAGGAGGACAAATGGGGAAGTGGAGTTCTGGCTGCAACCAGATTAGCATGATATTTTTGAAAGAGACAGCAGAGTCTTAATTGATAAATGGCCTACCCCATCCTGAAGATCAGTTCTCTTTCACAAAATACTTTGTATGTCCAAAAGCCTAGTTTTTCACCAGGCTTCATGAGATACTATTATTGTGATGACCGACATTGCACCCTAAATTAAGAATATAACTTTGGAAATTGCTCAAAGTATAACATCGTGTAATGTTACAAAATATCTATCACGAGTGCTAGAAAAGACTGCTGTTATGAGAGACAGTGGCCGTCAAGGTGATTTCTGTCCTTTGAGGACATCGGAAAGATGTTGTGAAACTTGAAAGGGTTCAGAAAAGATTTACAAGGACATTGCCAGGATTGGAGAATTTAAGCTATAGGGAGAGGTTGAATAGGCTAGGGCTGAGGGGTGACCTTAGAGGTTTACAAAGTCATGAGGGGCATGGATAGGATAAATAGACAATCCCATTCCTTGGGATGGGGGAGTCCAGAACTAGACAGTGTAGGTTTAGGGTGAGAGGGGAAAGATATAAAAGAGACCTGAGGGGAAAGATATAAAAGAGACCTGAGGGGAAAGATATAAAAGAGACCTAAGGGGCAACTTTTTCACGCAGAAAGTGGTACATGTATGGAATGAGCTGCCAGAGGAAGTGGTGGAGGCTGGTACAATTGCAACATTTAAAAGGCATCTGGATGTGTATATGATTAGGAAGAGTTTGGAGGGATATGGGCCATGTGCTGGCAAGTGGGACTAGATTGGGTTGGGATATCTGGTTGGTATGGACGGGTTGGACCGAAGGGTCTGTTTCCATACTGTACATCTCTCTCATTCAATGACTCTATATAACAAAGTTGACCATTGCTTAAGACTTTATGGAACAACAATATCCTATCAATTATTAGGTACGCAGTCTGTGCAGTTTCAAGTCCAGTTTCAGGCATCTGAAGAACAAGTACTTGAGAACAGACATCTGTAATCAAACCAACTGAAAAGACAGGTTTCACTATATATTTATCATACGTGTTGTGGTTCTGTTCGCCGAGCTGGGAATTTGTATTGCAGACGTTTCGCCCCCTGTCTAGGTGACATCCTCAGTGCTTGGGAGCCTCCTGTGAAGCGTTTCTGTGATCTTTCCTCCTAGAGGCATGGCACTCATCCACAGATTCAATCAATAAGCACATCGACCTGGACCCAATATACCGGCCACTGCAACGGACAGCTGGAACTGACAACTGGAAGCGGCAGATTCAAACGACTACAAATGCCGGAGGAAAGATCACAGAAGTGCATCACAGGAGGCTCCCAAGCACTGAGGGTGTCACCTAGACAGGGGATGAAATGTCTGCAACACAAATTCCCAGCTCGGTGAACAGACCACAACAACGAGCACCCGAGCTACAAAACTTTTCACAAATTTATCATACATTTTGTCTCCCTACATTCCCCCCTTCCCCCACCCACAGTGTATGTCAAAGCACTACAGTCTGTATTATCTTCATTCGATGCTTGGGATGGACACTGTAGAAATACCTCAATGAAGAAGATTGCATCAGTGCATTTGTGTTCGGCGTGGAAATAATTCATCTGCAGTGGGACGCTAAATTCACTTTAGCAATTAATCTTCTCAAAAATGAGTCTATATGAAGATGTGTTCAGAAAATGTGTGTCTTTTTTTAAAAATAACAATTGGTTCATAAATTATTTTGCTGCTTTTATTTAATTGTATGAGAAATTGAGTTTTAAAAATTTTTAATCATTTTTCTGAAAATTTCAATTGAAGATGTAATGTTTGGTTACGTTGAAAATATATCTCAAGACAATTTTTAAGAAAAAGAATGGTGATTTCTAAATTGTCTAATTCTAGGAAAGGATAGTTTAACTACCAAATGCAAGAATCATTATTTGACAACTTACAATTGCGTACCTTTTCAATTCACTTTTTTTTTATTGCTTTTATTTTGCGTTCTTACTTGGTTTTCTAAATCTAGCCCCTTGTGGGGAGATGTCTAAATTTAAGAATGTTATCAATCTGCTAAAACCCTATTGTCCCCAGATGAATGTCGTCATTTACAGAATGTTCTCCACTAAATGCCACTCTAATTATTTTGCTGGGGAGAACATGATTGAGAGAGAGAGAGGTCAGGTGATGTGATACAGCCTTTTAAGTACATGGCAATTATCATCAACCTGCAATTTCCCCCCTCCAGGTTTATAAAGACTTTTAAGTTTACGTCTGCACTGGAAACTTATAGAAGGTCCTTGTCAGTAACAGTTAGATATCTGCTAGTTGTGAGGGACATTGGCTGTAAAGGTGTTTTCTGTCCTTTGAGAACATATAACAAAGTTGATCATTGCTCAGGCTTTATGGAGCAACAATACCTTATCAATTATTGGGTATGTATTTTAAATTAATGGTGTGAAATCTTTAAATTTGATTTAAACAAATCAAACATAACCTAGGACAATTTAAACTGGCCAATTTTTTTGTGTGATGCTATATTTGTTTCATTTGCTTTTGTTTTATTTATATTTGTTTTTTAAAGGCCAAGTTGACCAGTTATGTTGAAATACTCTTTTCCTGGAGTTTATTGGTCTCATCAATAAACAAGCAGGTTAATTTCAGGAAAGAGTAAATTTATATTTAGATTTGTATTGCTGGTGTCATTCTGTGAACTTGCTGTTTACATATTGATGCAACATATTGGCCAATAAAATAATTTTTAGAACACCTTGCCTGCTTAAAGAACATTTGCAAAAATGTCAGAGATAATTGGGGTTATGTTTATGCATTGACAAAAGATTGCTGCTTCATTCATGTATTTCATAAACACTTCCTGTGTTTTAAAGTCTTCAACTTAAATAGAGGCATTTGCAACTGTTTTAAAAAGGCAAAATTGGAGAACAATACTTCAAATTTCAATTTCCCCACATTATACCCATTTGCCACATCTTTGCCCTCAATTAACCTGTCAATTTTTCTTGCAATCATGTGCTCTTCACAGTTTGCTTTGTTTGTCATCAGCAAATTTGGAAACAGTACTATTTTATCATTTAAGTTATTTATATAAATTGTAAACAGTTGAGGCCTGATCCCTGTTTCACAGCGCTTGTTTTACCTTGCCAACCTGAAAATTACTCTTTTAGTCTATTTCTAATTAGCCAGTGTGTTTTAGTCTGTTTCTTCTATCCATGCCAATATGCTGACCCACGCCAGCTTTTATTTCTTAGAGTAACCTTTTGTAGCACCATATCAATTACTTTCTGAAAATCCAAAGGTACATCCACTGGGTCCCCTTCAGCACAATGATTTCAGTTTCACAAAAACATGTTAACTCTGCTTTATGATCTTGAACCTATCCAAATGCCCTGCTATAACTATTTTAAAAATAGTTTCTAACCTTTCCCCAATAGATATTCAGCTAATTGGGCTGTAGTTTCCTGCTTTCAGTCTGCCTCCCATTTTGAAAAAGGTGTTACATTCAATCTCTTGCAGTTAATGGGTCCATCCCTGAATCAAGAGAGTTTTGAAAAATTAAAATCAATGCATCAACTATCTGCCATATGTGCGAGTCAATGTGTGCGCATCAGTGTGTTAAGCGTTTTTTTTCTTTTTTGGTTGGCACAGTGGTTAGCACTGTTGCCTCACAGCGCCAGAGACCCAGGTTCAATTCCCACCTCAGGCGACACGTTCTTCCCGTGTCTGCGTGGGTTTCCTCCGGGTGCTCCGGTTTCCTCCCACAGTCCAAACATGTGCAGGTTAGGTGGATTGGCCATGCTAAATTGCCCGTAGTGTTAGGTGAAGGGGTAAAATGTAGGGCAATCGGTTTGGGTGAGTTGCGCTTCGGCGAGTCGGTGTGGACTTGTTGGGCCGAAGGGCCTGTTTCCACGCTGTAAGTAATCTAATCTCACCAACCACTTATTTTAATACCGTAGTGAGAAAATTGATAGCCTTACATCTGCTAAGGAGATGTGGAAAAGCACTCAACCACGGGTTGGGCGGGGCAGCATTTGTTCAGAAAAATTGGGGACATCTGTTCTTAGTGTCAATGGAACAGTGTAAATAAGGTGATAATATTTGTTCACTTGTGGAATGTGTGGCTGTACTTCCTTCTCATGCTGGAGGCGTGCATATTTCACAGTGGGATGTCTGATAAATAAGTTGTTGGTTTATATGAAAAAGTCAACAAAACACATACTCAACAGGAAAAGAATTTGTGATTTAATAAGCTGAGTGGAATATGCACGTAACAGAACAATTCTGATACATTTTTATGTATAACACACTGAGCAGATTTGAATTTATGAAGCTCAGCTCCCTCATCTTGACTGTTCTGGGAAGAGAATGTCTCATTACCCTTACAGGCTAGGAAAACACGAAGGCTGAAATTTGGAAGATGTTCACGTGTGAGTGAGAGAAAACATTTTTCTGTGAATTACATTCACTGACTGAAGTGTTCAAGGGACACAGAGAGAGACAGACAGGAAAGAAGCTGGTGAAAAGATTAACCTTTAATGGTCTGATTTGATATGGTGCTACAAAAGGTTATTAGCTGAGCCGTCTTGAATAGGTACTTTAACAATAGGATGATATCCATCAGGAACACGCAACCCATACCTCCAATAATTTGCTTGTCATTGATTGTGTCAAGAGTGTGGTACTGGAAAAGCACAGCAAGTCAGGCTTGTCATTCCTAATGTGAAGAGCTTATGCCTGAAATTTCGATTCTCCTGCTTCTCGGATGCTGCCTGACCTACTGTGCTTTTCCAGCACCACGCACTCAACTCTGATTTCCAGCATCTGCAGTCCTCGCTTTCTCCTAATGGATTGTGTGTTATTCCCTGGAGCTTAAGATCTGTGAATGTTATGAATTTAAGTTACATTTTGGGAATCTAAGATTTTAAAAGATACAGCCGATTTGTAGGCATTGATACTGGGCACGTTAGCTGAGCAAGGTAACCCCATAACCTTTTTCACATAGTTTAGGCTAGTCTCTCGTTATGATGTACTAGCCAAAGCAATTGACCATTTGGCCTGGCTGGATCAAGGTTTCCCACTTTGTGCATATAGATTAATTAATCAAATGTACTCAGACCTGTCAATGCGTTTCTCATCCTCTGCAAATTTTTGCCATTTTATTGTTGCTTATCTGATTAAGGACATATGGCGTTTTTGTAATTTTAAAATTCTGCATAAAGACAGCTTGTTTGGAGCAATAAGGGGAATAGCCTGAGGGAGGTCTTGGGGTAGAAACTGGCGCTTCTATTCTGCTAAAGGTTTTAAAACCTTAGCTCAAGCCTGGCTTGTAGGTATCGGTAAATAAAGGTAATAAACTAAACTGTCTGTAAGAGTTTTATATTCCAGACTACCACAGAGTATGATCTCCGGGAAGAACCGAGAGAGGGTACAGGTCGAGTCCGTCAGAGATTTGCTGAGCCGTCTTGAATAGGTACTTTAACAATAGGATGATATCCATCAGGAACACGCAACCCATACCTCCAATAATTTGCTCAGAACCAAATCTGATTTTCCAGAGTTCATCTCTCCCATCCAGTTATCATTGCTTCTGGGTGTTATTTATATCCTGTATGGTGTAGATTAGATTAGATTACAGTGTGGAAACACGCCCTTCGGCCCAACAAGTCCACAACGACCCGCCGATGCGCAACCCACCCATACCCCTACATTTACCCCTTACCTAACACTACGGACAATTTAGCATGGCCAATTCACCTGACCTGCACATCTTTGGACTGTGGGAGGAAACCGGAGCACCCGGAGGAAACCCACGCAGACACGGGGAGAAAGTGCAAACTCCACACAGTTAGTCGCCTGAGACGGGAACTGAACCCGGGTCTCTGGCACTGTGAGGCAGCAGTGCTAACCACTATGCCACCGTGCCGCCCACAAATCTAATCTAATCTAATCTGGTGCAGAGTGATGGAAAATATCTGGCCAATTCATCTGGTGTTCCTTTTTCTCATCTTCAGTCTAACTTTCTGTCAGCCTTTCTATAAACATGTTCCGGTCGCTACTTGCACCAAAATATGTCTTTACTATGAGATCATTCATTAATCCTATACCAGTTTAATACAGCTTGCTGTCGGGTCAGCTCCAAAACGTGCTGTTCTAAGAAACTGTCCTGAAAATATTGTGAACTCTTCCTCTAGGTTATCTTTGCCCATCTGAATTTTAGTCAATTTGCACATTAAAATCTCCCTTGATTATTGCCAAACATTTCTGAGAAGTTTTCATTATGGGGCATAAAGGAAGAAATAATATGGTTACTGTTAGATGACTTCTTGCCTTTATCATTTCTTCCCAAACTCCATTTCATCAGCTTCAAATATACATGTGTTCAGATACAGAGTTTTACCCTTTTACTCTCAATTTGAATTCCTCTCTTATCTGTTGGTTGACTATTAAATTATGATGGACAGTATGAATTTATCATTTCTTTTCATTGGCCTTGACTTTACGCTGACTGAGCACAACTTCCCAAATTTGATCTCCTGCTGCCCCACCCCGTCCCCCCCGTCCCAAACTTTTCATTTTAAAATCCTCTCTAGTTCATTAATCATACAATCGTCAAGGAAAATGGCCCATAATGTATAGGATCAGAAGTGGGCTATTGGGCTCATTCATTCTACTCTGCCATTCAATGAGATAATTTCCTGCATTATCATCCACCTCCCAAGTTTTTGTGCACCCACTAAACCGGTCTATAATTCTATGCAGACTATTTATGTCATCCTCGTCATTTAAGTCCTCACCTACTTTTGTGTTATTTGCAAATTTGACATTTGCTTTCCTCATCCAAGGGGTCATTAAGCCATTTGTAAATAATTATGGCCCCAGTATTGATTCATGCGGCATGCTAGTAGCCAGCCTGAAAACGTTCACCTTATTCCATCTCTCTGTCTTCTGTTAGCCAGCCAATCCCCAATCCATTGCTAATAAACTACCTGTAATACCATGAGCTCTTATTAAGTAGCCTAATGTATCGCACTTCATTATATACCATTGGAAAATCCAAATATATTCCATCCATCGCTTTCTCTTTATCTATTCTGCTTATTTTCTGCTCAAAGAATTCTAGTAAATTGGTCAAGCATGATTTTGCCTTCGTGAAGCCATGGGGATTCTTCTTGATCATGTTATGTCTATAGAAAGCACTGCTACTACATCCTTTTACAATGAAATCCAACATTTTCCCAATAACATGTTAGGTAACTATAGACCCGTGAACTCTTTTTTTTTTGTCTACTTCCCCTTTTAAATAAAGATTTTCCAATCTTCTGGGAAATAGCCAGAATCGAAAGATGTCTAAAAGATTACTACCACTACACCTGTAGCTAGTTCCTTTAATATCCAAGGATGCATCCTATCAGGTCCAGGAAACTTGTCTGTCTTTAGCCCCATTAGTTTTCCAAGCAATTTCAACTTTTGTCCTTGAATATTTCATAATTTTGGGATGCTAATAGTGTCTTCTCTTGTAAAGATTGATGCAAAGATTAACTTAACTCCTATGCTACTTCCAGGTTTCCCATTATTATTTCCCAGCCTTATTCTCTAAGGGGCTTATGTTCATTTTGGTTTCTCTCTCTTTAAAGACATTCCTGCTGTCTGTTTTGATATTATTTGCAAGTTTACCATCAAAGTTTTTTTTTCCTTTTTTGATTGCTTCCATTTGATTTTCACAATGCCCTGGGTAACCACCACTCTTATCGCATTAATTTTTTTTTCAATCTGATACTCTCCTTAAGTTCCCAGGTTAACCATGGTTGGCTTATTCCCTTCTTCTAAGCATTTTTCCTTTGGAATATAAATTTATCGTGAACTATGAGATTGCTTAACCTCTCTGTATAGACTGTTTGTCATCTTTAACATTTGCCTTCCCACCTGTTTTATGCCATCCACCAAATTGATAGTACATCTATTTGCCTTCTTCAAGTCAATTATATGTATTGTAAATAATAGAGGCCCCAACACTGAAATACATAGAAACATAGAAGATAAGAGCAGGACCCTATTCAATATAATTATAGCTGATTATAGAGTTCAATACCCTAATCCTACCATTTCCCTGTATCTCTTGACCATTTTAGCCACTAGAGCTATAATCTACCTCTTTGAAAACACAGTATTTTGGTCTTAATCACTTTCTGTGCTAATTAATTCCAGAGGCCCACCACACTCTGGCTGAAGAAATTTGCCCTCATCTCAGTTGTAAAATGTTTGTACTTTATCTGTAATGACCCCCGCCCCCCCAAGTCATTGAGAACATCAATCCATCCATATCTAACCTGTTCAATGATGTTAGAGTTTTGTAGTTTTCCATGAGGTCCCTTTGATTTTTTTTTAAATACTAGTGAATAAAATCCTAACCGTCTCAATCCCTAGTCATACATCAGTCCTCCCATCCCAGGAATCAATTTGTTAAACCTTTGCTACATTTGCTGTATAGCAAAAACATCCTCCTTCAATAAGGAGACCAAAACTGCACACAATACTCCAGATGTAGCCTCACAAATACCCTATATAATTGCAGCAAGACATCCTTGGTCATGTACTCAAATCCTCTCGCTATGCAGGCCAACATATCGTTTGCCTTCTTTACTGCCTGCTATACCTGCATACTTAATTTAAGCAACTCGTGCACAAGGATACCCAGGTCTCGTTGAACAATCCCCTCTCTCAATTTATAGCCATTCATATGATAATCTGCCTTCATATTTTTGCTATTAAAGTGGTAACCTTTCATTTATCCATGCTATACTGTACCTGTCATTCATTTGCCCACTGACTCTCAGCTTGTCCAAATCACACTGCAATATCTCTGCATTCTCATAGTTTCAACTTTCACCCAATTTTATTCTTAGGTAAATTGAGATATTGCATTTAGTTCCCTTATCTAAATCATTAACATAATATTGATCCTAATACTGATCCCTGCAGTACCCCACACTGTCCTGCCCCTGAACAATGACCAAATAAGACAATCCATCTCTAAGAGGTGTGATAGCCTCCTGATACAAAGACTCCAGGTAACACACCCCTTTCCTTGAAGCAGCACAGTATCTGTAATTCAGCACCCAGCTAGTAAACCCTGGATTGAAGCTGCTCGAGGTTCAAACACTGCTGACCTGTTTGCTGTGTGTCAAGTTAATATCCAGGAGTAGCCACATGCTACAACTGTGACACATTACCTGTCGTCTTATCCTCAACATGTTCCAAGAAAGTACTTAATTATTACATTCACCTTCATAATTAGTTATGTTTTTAGATATTTCATCAACCTGACTACCAGCTGCTATACTATTTTGAACATTAGAATTAGAATAAATGGTCATCACTTACCAGATATTCAACAATTAACCAGCTTCTTCTCCAGTGGCAGAGTAAGAATAAATTCCTTGAAACTGAAATTTAGGCAAAGGAAAAAGCAAAGTACCCCTCACCCCCTCCTCCTCCTCCCATGAAGCTAATTCCATAAATATGAGCTTGCGGTTATTGATTGGTAAATACACTAAAAGGTGTGATTGTAAATAAATAGTGGGAAAGGTGAGAAAATGATTTCAGCAAAAATGGTGGAGGACATTTAAGGAACTGAATATCCAACTCCTAACATATACCTAAAAGTTCAGTATTTATTCCAAATATAAAGTACAGTCTGTACATACCTAATCCAGTACTCTCTGGTCCAACAACCTCTGTTGACCGTTATGTTCTGAAGAATAAACTCCACAGTACTTTGGTTTCCACTGTCCCAGAATTAGACTGGCAGTTAAAGAATTCATCAGAATTCCTTACAATAACTCTTTCATCTCATTTGCTATTGTACAGTATTTCTAAAACAAGTTTTAAAATTTTTGTGCTGATCCCAATAGGTAAACTACCAAGGACTGGCAAATTCTGGGATCTGCCAAGTCCCCACGCCAAGACTGCCCGCTTCCATCTGTTAATTGCGAAGCATTCAGCCACATGTTATTTGCACACAACACAACACAGGATGTGTTTGAGCAACTTACCCATAATGGCAGTGTTTGAGTAAAAGTTACGCTTTGCCCATTGAATTCAGATCAGCCATTTCTAATAACTCCTCTACATGGACAAGAAAAACATTTGACAAATGTTCTCATCTTCAGTAGGTGGCTAGGGGCAAGAGTGGTATTTTCCACCACTGCTAGTATGTGGTATTGGACTAGAGGTAGTTCCAAAGAAGAGGCGGACTAGACTTGAAACATAACATTGTTTCTCAATGGACAGACACTGCCAGATCTGCTGAATTGCTCTTGCATTCTGTGTTTGTTCCAGCATCCATAGCCTATATTATTGGTGTTGGGGAAATTGCAGAATTTTGTTGTCACCAATCCTAGTTTTTATACTGTGCCTAGGACCTTAGTAGTTTTCAGTGGTAGATGTAAAACCAGTAGAAAGGCACTGGGCTTAGTTAACAATATGGCATAATAGCGATGTAGTTTGCGCTGCTATTAATTTACAATTCTTTAGAATCCTCTGATTCCAACAAAGACTGTGATGACCTCAGATTAGGTGGAGCTATTACTTTTTCTGAACTTTATGCAACATGTTCCCCTTAAGCTTTTTCCTCTGAGTTAACCAATTTTTAGATTAGCCAATACCTCATTTCTGACTTCACAAATGCAGGCAATCTGGATATTCTTCCAGAATGCATTTTCTTCAACCTTGAAAGAATGGTGGGACTTTTGCTTGAGGACTGTTGACCCTGTTTCTAACCTGTGTACTTTTATTTACTTTAAAAGATCAGATTAATACTCTTATGGACCATAGAGCTACTCTCTCATTATACAGACATGACAAGTGGTAGTTAAACCTGAGGGTCATCACACCCAAGATGAGAGTAGTTGTTGAGAAGCAGAGTCCTTCATGGTACCTTCAACTAGTGCAGGAATTTGAACTCTGTTAGCGCCATTCTGCATCACAAACCAGCCATCCAACTAACTTAGCTAACTGATATGTGCTCTATAGAAATAAGTAATATATTCCTTGCAGTATCTTAGATTTTTGCACACGATAATATCTTTCTGATTGAAATAGCTATTCTCTTTTTGGGAGTTATCTTGGAAGCTTAGACCAGGCAATTTGTTGTTCTTGTAGTTTCTCTCAATTTGTTGGTCAGGTTTCATGTCTTTAGTCACTCTGTGGTTGTTTGGTGAAGTAGATTTTTTTCAGACTCTATCACTTTTCTGAAAGATTAGATTATTCACTCAACAATGACATTGGCTATTCTGTTTCAGAAGATAAGAACACTGATTATTTCCACCAGTCCTGTAAAGTCTGTTACTTCCTTCCTGTTGATAAAGTGAAAGAATTCTCTTCTTCAAACATACTTAATCCCATTCAACTTTTTCTTCTGTTTGGAATCTGCCATGAGTTTCAGAAACCCAATTAAATCTTCAATTGGTTACCTCTTGACTAGTTCATCAGTTATGGTTTGTTCCTGGGCCCATTGCTTACTGAGAATCCATCAATCTCCTTCAACTCTCCTGATGAACTTGAGGATAAAACATGCATGCAGTCTCAAAAGTGAAGATTTTGACTGGGAACAGTAAAAGCATTTTCAATTCTCATGCAAGTATTGCATTGTAATTTGTAGTATTCCTACGCTTTTCAGTTATTCTGCTTTCACCATGTAATCTCATCTCGAGACAATAACTGCTGCTCATTCCACCATAGAAACTGGTCTGACAGGTCGATAACACTTGCTCTTGTATCAATTAACGGGATGTCCATTGACAAGACAAATTGTTTTTCCAGCATCACACTTTTCAACCCAAAGACAAATTCTGTGTCGGCTGGCTCATCTGGTTGGGCAGATTTTCTTCATAATGTCTGATGTATTTTCTCCAATAAAAGTATTGTTTGATGTGGGCACCTCTTTTAATGTTGGTGGCTGCTTGTGACTACCAGCATGTCTGCTGTTCTGAAACTGTCTTATCTCTGCACATTTTCTAGGAGTGACCTATAATTTGTAACATTCTTTTATCCACGTTTGGACATTGTATGTCTGAGGCCTCTTGATGCACAGCACTAACAGGTTCTCAGTTCAGGTTGTAATTTTGCCCACTGAGCTGGTAGGTTTGTTCTCAGACATTTAATCCCCATGCTAGGTAACATAATCAGTGAGCCTCCGGTGAAACGCTGGTGTAACGCTGGTGTTCTGTCCCGCTTTCTATTTATGTGCCTTGATCTGTTACGGTGGGTGATATCATTTTCTGTTCTTTTTCTGAGAGGTTGATAAATGGGTTCAAAATCAATGTGTTTATTGATGGAGTTCCGGTTTGAATGCCAGGCCTCGAGGAATTCCTGTGTGTGTCTCTGTTTAGCCTGTGCTAGAATGGATGTGTTGTCCCAGTCAAAGTGGTGTCCTCCTTTATTTGTGAATGGATACTAGTGATAGTGGGTCATGTCTTTTGGTGGCTAGCTGGTGTTTGTGTATCTTGGTGACTGGTTTCTTGCCTGTCTGTCAGATGTACTGTTCATTGCAGTCCTTGCAGGGTATTTTATAAATGACATTCATTTTGTTGGTTGTTTGTACAAGGTCCTTGAGGTTCATCAGTAGCTGTTTCAGTGTGATGGTTGGTTTGTGTGCTACCATGATGCCAAGAGATCGAGTAGTCTGGTAGTCATCTCCAAGATGTCTTTGATGTATAGTAGTATGGCTAGAGTCTCTGGGCATGTTGTGTCTTGTTTGGATTTGTTGTTTAAGAATCAGTGGATTGTGTTCATTGTTCTTGAATACACTATTTTTCTTCTGCTTGTAGTTCCTGGGTACTGCAGTGTGTTGTGACCTGTTTAAATAACGTCCAGGTGCAGCTCTGTTAGTGGGTATTGGGATGATTGCTCCTGTCGTTAACTATCTGGTCTGTGTGTGTTGCTTTCCTGTGGACGCTGGTCTGCAGTTCTCCATTGACTGTTCGTTCCACAGTGACATCTAGAAAGGGGAGTCTTGTTGTGCTCTTCCTCTTTGGCAAAATTTATGCCAGCAAGGATGTTGTAAATGATATTGTAGGTTTCCTCTAATTTGTTCCGTTTCATGATGAGAAAGGTGTCATCCACATAGTGGACCCAAAGCTTGGGTGGATCGTGGACAGGGCTGTTCGTTTGAGTCTCTGCATTACTCGTTCTCCTAAGAATCCTGATATTGGTGATCCTATGGGTGTCCCATTGATTCGTTTGTAAGTCTTTTCATTGAAGGTGAAGTGGGTAGTGAGGCACAGGTCTACTTGTTTGAGGTTGCTGCCCTTGCTGATGGAGTTGGTGCTGTCTGGAGTTTGTCCTTGGATCGTCTAGTAGTGAGGCCAGTGTTTCTTTGGCCTGGCTGATGTTAATTGATGTAAATAGAGCCGTAACGTCGAAGGAGAATTGCAGAGATGTGGACAAAAAGAACTTCTTAGCAGCACTGGAGTCAACCCTGAAAGACAATGCAATCATGGAAGAAACTCAGCAGACCATCAGACAGACAGTAGCACCAACACTAAGCAGGAAGATAGAAGGGACACCCTCAACACAGGAAAGGAAAGCCCAGAAGGATTCAGAAGAGACAAATCTTGTAATCCTATCTGCAGACAAAGGGCACATGACCGTCATCCTAAATAGAATACAGTACATTGAAAAGGTGAACTCACTGCTCACAAATATCCACACCTTCCAACAGGTGGCGATAGACCCAACTCCACAGCTAGAAAACTATCACAGCAGCACTGAAGAAACTCCATAAATCAGGCGAGATTAACAAGACAGATTTCCAAAGAAAGAAACCTGATGGATCACATCCCGCTTCTAAGGATTATCTAAGGTACAAAACCAGGGCCCCCCCAGATGGATCGTCTCACTCCCTGGCACACCAACATACAGACTAGCAAAGGAACTTCACCGTAAACAGATACACCTAGTAGAACACTCCTGCCACTCCATCCACTCCACCCAAGAATTCCTGAACATCATCAAGATACCAAGATAGAAGAGGGCAAAGTCATAGTCTCCTTCGACCTAACAGCTCTTCACATCAATTAACATCACCCTAGCCAAAGAAACTGACCTCACTACTAGACAATCCAAGGACACAAACACCAGACAGCACCAACTCCATCAGCAAGGACAGCATCCTCAAGCTAGTAGACCTGTGCCTCACTACCCACTTCACCTTCAATGAAATGACTACAAACAAATCAACGGGACACACATGAGATCACCAATATTCTTGGCAGAAGCACTAATGCAGAGGCTCAAACAAACAGTCCAACCCAAGCTTTGGGTCCACGCTGTGGATGACATCTTTGTCATCATGAAACGGAACAAATTAGAGGAAACCTACAATATCGTTAACAAGATCCTTACTGGCATAAAGTTCACGAAAGAGGAAGAGAACAACAGACTCCCCTTCTTAGATGTCACAGTGAAATCAACAGTCGACAAAGAATTGCAGACCAGTGTATATAGGAAAGCAACACATAGACCAGATACTCAACTACAGAGCATATTCATGAACAACAGGTACCCGATGAACACAGTCCACTGATTCTTAAACAACAAACCCAAACAAGAAGACACAACATGCCCAGAGACTCTAGCCACACTACCAAACGTCAAAGACATCTTGGAGATGACTACCAGACTACTCTGACCTCTTGGCATCACGGTAGCCCACAAACCTATCAACACACTGAAACAGCTACTGATTCTAAAGGACCCTCTACCAGCAACCAAAAAAAATGTCATTTGCAAGGACTGTAACAAGCAAATGCAGGAGGTCACAGTGGATCAGGCAGCACATAGATGGAGGGAAGGCAAGCTGACATGTTGAGTCTAGATGAGCTTATCGGAGCGCCTAAAACATTTTGACATATGTCTGATAAACCAAATGGCATAGGAACAGGAGCGCATTTAATACCAGTCAAATGGATAAAGTGGTGCTGGAAAAGCACAGCAAGTCATGCAGCAGCCGATGAAAACCGACGTTTCGGGCAAAAGCCCTTCATCAGGAAAGCTGCTGTGCTTTTCTAGTACCACTCTAATCTTGACTGTAATCTCCAGCACCTTCAGTCTTCTTCACCTTTGCCCACTTCAATATATGTCATCCACAGTATTCCCATAACCCTCTATGCCATTGATAATCAAAAATATATCACTATGCTTTAAACAAACAGACTGAGCTGTCATAGCCTTTGGGATGCATTCACTACCCTCTGAGCAAAAACACGACTTCTCCTCCTCTCAGCCTTAAGTGGCCTCCACCTGATTTTTAAAGGGTGCCCCTTGGTTCTAAATATCATCCCTGCACCAATTCATCAAGTATTTCACACAGTTCAATTCCGCGCGTTTCTTATAGTATGCAAAAATCTGATAGATCAAAATGGAGTACAGTTCTCAATGTGCCTTCGGCCGATAGAAAATCAAATGCATTTTGATGCAGTGAGTGAGTGAGTCATCAACGTTGCCCATCCCTTGGCGAGAAAACGCCAATCACCGCTTTAGCTGGAGAGGGAGATTGAGATTTTTTGATCTGAGCTCCACCCAGTGTGAGCACTGCACCCGTCAGTTTCATTGGTTTGCTCTCTCGTCACTCTCCGGAGGGTCACATGCAGCTGGAAGTGGCAGCGCTCTGGGTCTGGGCTGCTTGTTCAGGGAGCTGACCTATCGATGACAGCATTCATGTGATTAAATTCTTCCCCCCCCTCAGCTGATCAGTCCCGGAAGCGTTCCGCTGTGTAACATATGTCACCTTGCCCTGCGGTTGGCTACATGATGCATTGTTTCCATGTAATTTGTTACATCATCCGGGCCGGATGGAGACTGGAGTAGTTTTAAACCGGGAGCCCTCAATCCCGGACTCCCCAAGACCATTCCCCGGGCCGCATTTACTGAAACCGACAAAGTGAGACCGGGGGCTCCTTGTGGAGTTTACCAGCTCGGGTCCTGGCTTGTTCTGTCGTGTCGTTTTAACACGGAAATCAACATCGTTACCGACTGAATCATGGCAAGGGCTGCCATACCTCCAGGAATCCGCTGTATTCAGGCGTTTTCCAGAGACAGCTGGTAAGGATTGTGTACGATATTATACCTAGTCGGGTGTCCTGGTGAAACCGGGGTTGTGTTGCCCGGTAACTGAGTCTTTAGACAAAATGCATTCCCTCCCCCCACTGGCCCTTCAACTCCCATTCCAGGCAAGAAACAAAGCCATGGTCTTTGTGTGTCGCTACATTGTGTGACCGTCCCTGTCTTGTCTGTCCATCTTCCTTTTGCCAGCAATATAATTTCCTCGGCTCTGTGCTTTTGTTACTTATCTGGTGCGAATCACTCCCTTAATAGCTGGCTCGCAGAGTCTGCAAGTTTTACTTCTGTCTGCAAGCGGGTACCACCTTTCACTGTAGTTCCTGAGCTCCCTCCTCGCCTGTCATTACCTGCTGCCATGCTCCTTCTCCTTATCCTCTCCCACAGTACCATGACCTCTCTCCTTTTCAATCG
Source organism: Chiloscyllium plagiosum (assembly GCF_004010195.1). NCBI lineage: Eukaryota > Metazoa > Chordata > Chondrichthyes > Orectolobiformes > Hemiscylliidae > Chiloscyllium > Chiloscyllium plagiosum. Next base: position 30,629,961 of record NC_057744.1, on the reverse strand, counting down.
TGCGTTCATTTGTTCAAACCACTTTCTTTTCCCACTGTATAACAGTCATTGCAACGATTTTCTCCTGTCCAGTTTTCTTGCTAAGTTTCAGATCTTTAGTACGAGTTCTCCTAATCAATTCAGCCAACTGTTTCTTCCTGACTTCCAAAGATAATTTTGCAAAATTGTACAGTGTTGTAATAAAAGCAAAACACAGCAATGTGTTGGAGATCTGAAATAAAACAGAAGGTGTGGAAGAAACTCACCAGGACTGGAAGCATTGTGGAGAGAGGAAGCTTTTGAGTCCAATATGAGGGGTCACAATTTCAAGATTGTCAACACGAGAGCTAGGAGTGAGAGCAGGAGAAACCTCTTTACTCAGAGAGTTGCTAGGGTTCGGAAAGTGCTGCCTGGTGGTTCAGTGGTTAGCACTGCTGCCTTGTAGCGCCAGGGACCTGGGTTTGATTCCAAACTTGGGCGAAGGTCTGCGTGGAGTTTGGACATTTCCCCCATGTCTCCGGGTGCTCTGGTTTCCACAGTCCAAAGATGTGTAGGTTATTTGAATTGGCCATGCTAGATTGCCCATAGTGTTCAGGGATGTGTAGGTTAGGTGCATTAGTCGGGAGTGGTGGGGGGGAGGGGGTGGATGGGGAGATGTAACGTTGTAGGGGAATGGGTCTGGGTAGGATACTCTTCAGAGAGTCTGTGTGGCCATTTTTGGCCAAATGACCAGTTTCCGCACTGCAGGGATTCTATGGGAGAGCGTTGTACTCTTGCTGTCTGATTATATATGACATGTAAAATCAATGATGTCTGAGGCTTGGTGATAAATTAGCTAGCTGGTGAGTTTGTGCTGCGGAATGATGTCAACAATCCAAGTTCAGTCCCAGTGCGAGCTCTGTGAGCTCATTGAGATTGACTTGCCTTCCCTTGCCGTAGCCTTGTGCCCCTCAAGATGCATAACCACTCCCCTCGCTCAAATGGAGGGCAATGTTTTTTGTGCGCAATGGCTAATAATGTACCTACACCATTGTTGTGATAATGCAGAATACGGCAGGCATTTAGAACTTTTCATGCTCTTCAGTTTTTCATCTATTCGAGATGTGTTACAGCTGTGTGTAGCACAATTTCTCAGTCAAATGTTTGTGTGGTATTATGATGTGTAATTGTGTCTAGTCTTTCATTTGACTTTGTCACCTTTTTTAAAAGAATAGGTTGCTACAAGTTTAGAAATGCAGAGAAGCAATTTTATTTTTAATCAGTATCTCATTTGTATGTTGTCTGTTAAAGCATAGATCCTGAGTGGTGTTAACATGTTAGATGTGGAGAAGATGTTTTCTCTTATGGGAGAATCTGATTTTGTACTGATTTTAAAAAACAGGGACACCCATTTAGGCAATGGATTCATCCCTAGCATTTTAGTATGCAAATGTACGCAGGGGTTAGCATTCTCAGCACCAGGGACTCAGGTTCAATCCCAACCTCCAGGCGACTGTATTTGTGGCGAATGCACATTCTCTCCATTTCTGTAGGTTTCCACTGGGTGCTTGGTTTCCTCTCATTGTCCAAGGATGTGTAGGTTAGGTGGACTGGCTGTGGGAAAGGCTAGGAGGTGTGATCTGGTTGGGATGCTAGTCGGAGTGTTGGTGTGGTATCAATGGGCTGAATGGCCTGCTTCCATACTGCAGGGATTCTGATTCAAAATGGATGAGAAGTTTTAAGAGTCACAAGTCTCTAGCACACACTCTGCTTCTGACCCCTTCTTCAGGAAGGGAGAGTCTCTCTGAATAATTTTTAGTCCGATGGATACGTTTGCTAAACTTTCCACTCCCTTGCTTATCGGGTGGGCAGAAATGTAGGTTTGAGGTCATTCTCCACAGTCATAATGTTGTTAACTGGTGAAGCGGGTTTGAGGGGCTGAATGGCCTACCTCTAGTTGTGTTTAAAGACTAAACTGCATTGGAAATGGTCTAGCTCTCTGGCGTGTTGCTCAGCTCTGCTTTGCTTCCATTGGGTTGGACTGAAATGGCAGACCTTGGATAATTTGGGCGTAATACCATTTGCAGCAGAATTTCAGGTTATAACATAAAAGCAACTGTGTCTGATGTCTGTATTCCTTAAATTGAAATAAGAATAGTGAAAGTCTTTTTTTGGTTGACAGGCAACAGAACTGAAACTGCTGACATTACATGCTCCTGTTCTCTTGAACCCATCCCCTCTTCAATTGCTTTCCTCTGTTATTGAGTCATCTACAGTTTGACATTAGTCACATGAAATAGGATATCTGAAAAACTGTCAGAGCTGTATATATAACTTTACATTATATTAACTACTTCATCCCTGGCATTTTAGTATGCAAATGTTAACAACATGTTCATTTAGCTTAAATTTGTAACATTTTAAATTGAAGTAGTATTGTATTTATACAACAACCATTCACAACCTCAAGCATGTACCACAAGTAATTCAGAAGTATTTTTTAAAACGTTATTAAGTCTTGTCACTTTTATTGTATCCAAGGATATTTTGACCACATTGAAGTCAACAATAAAAAGGCCATTGGTTAATATGATCTGACTATGTTTACACTGCAAGTCTGTGGAAGTAATTTGCAGTTGAAGTATTAGAATTCAGGAGGAGTAGGGGTTAATTAGAGTCATAGAGATGTACAGCATGGAAACAGACTCTTCGGTCCAACTCGTCCATGCCAAACAGATATCCCAACCCAATCTAGTCCTACCTCCCAGCACCCGACCCACATCCCTCCAAACTGTTCCTATTCGTATACCCATCTAGATGCCTTTTAAATGTTGCAATTGTACTAGCCTTCACTACTTCCTTTGACCGCTCATTCCATACACTTACCATCCTCTACATGAAAAAGGTACGCCCAGGTCTTTTTTTTTAATATATATATCTTTTCCCTCTCACCCTAAACCTATGCCCTCTAGTTCTGGACTCCCCCACCTCAGGGATAAGAACTTGTCAATTTACCCAATCCATGTCCCTCATGATTTTATAAACCTCTATAAGATCACACCTCAGCTCTGACTCTCCAGGGAAAACAGCCCCAGTCTATTCAACCACTCCCTTTAGCTCACATCTTCCAACCCTGGCAAAATCCTTGTAAATCTTTTCTGAACCCTGGCAACATCTTTCTGATAGGAAGGAGACCAGAATTGCATGCAATATTCCAGAATTGCCTTAACCAATGTCCTGTACAGCTGCAACATGACCTCCCAACTCCTGTGCTCAATACTCTGACGAGTAAAGGAAAGCATACCACACGCCTTCATTATTCTATCTGCCTGCGAATCTACTTTCAAGGAGCTATGAACCTGCATTCCAAGGTCACATTGTTCAGCAACACTCCCTCAGACCTTATCATTTAAGTGTATAAGTCCTGTTAAGATGTGCTTTCCCAAAGTGCGCACCTCGCATTTATCTAAATTAAACTCCATCTGCCACTCCTCAGCCCATTGGCCCATCTGATCAAGATCCCATTGTAATCTGAGGTAACCACCTTTGCTCTCCACTCCACTTCCAAATTTGGTGTCATCTGCAAATTTACTAACTATACCTCCTATGTTCATATCCAAATCATTTTTATAAATGACTAAAGGTAGTGGACACAGCACTGATCCTTGTGGCACTTCACTGGTCACAGGCCTCGTCTGAAAAACAACCCTCCACCACCACCCTCTTTCTTCTACCTTTGAGTCAGTTCTGTATCCAAATGGCTATTCTCCTTGTATTCCATGGGAAACCTTGTTGAACGCCTTACTGAAGTCCGTCTACTGCTCTGCCCTCATCAATCTTCTTTGTTACTTCTTCAAAAACTCAATCAAGTTTGTGAGGCATGTTTTCCCATGGACAAAGCCATGTTGACTATCCCTAATTAGTCCTTGCCTTTCCAAATGCATGTACATTCTGTCCCTCAGGATTCCCTTCAACAATTTGCCCACCACTGAAGTCAGGCTCACTGGTCTATAGTTCCCTGGCTTGTCCTTACCACCTTTCTTAATAATGGTACCACATTAGCCAATCTCCAGTCTTGCAGCACCTCACCTGTTAGCTTCCCACAGAGTTCTAGGGTACACCTGATCAGCTCCTGGGGATTTATCCACTTTTGTGTTTCAAGACATCCAGCACTTCCTCCTCTGTAATGTGGACATTTTTCAAGATGTCAACATCTATTTCCCTACATTCTATATCTTCCTTGTCCTTTTTCACAGTGAAACACTGATGCAAAATACTCATTTAGTATCTACCCCCCCATCTCCTACAGCTCTACACAAAGGCCACCTTGCTGATCTTCGAGGGGCCCTATTCCCTCGCTTGTTACCCTTTTGTCCTTAATGTATTTGTAAAAACCCATTGCATTCTCCTTAACCCTCTTTGCCAAAGCTGTCTCATGTCCCCTTTTTGCCCTCCTGATTTCTCTCTTAAGTATGCTCCTACAGTCTTCAGACTCTTCTAAGGATTCACTCGATCTATCCTGTCTACACCTGATATGCTTCCTTCGTTTTCTTGACCAAACCCTCAATTTCTTTAGTCATCCAGCATTCTCTATACCTGCCAGCCTTTCCTTTCACACTAACAGGAATATACTGTCTCTGCACTTGAGGGAAGTGGCTGAAGGTCTTGTCAGAAAGATGGATTTTCGTTGGGAGGTGGGTAGCCAGGCAAAGACGATTAAGGAGCAAAAACAAGCCTGAGGTGGAAAGTGCTTGAAGGTTCTTAGGAGGTGTGTTTTTAACGCATGTCCCAATAGAGGTGAATTAGTGCTGAAGGTTGTGGGTGTATTGTAATATTAACAACTCTTAGCAGTTGGAATATCAAAGTCTAGGGCTTCTGGAATTACATAATATTGCTAACTTTGCATTTGTGGAAGTGGGACTGATTTCAGCAGAACTGAAGCCAACTCTTTATTATTCAACTTTCTCTAATGATTTCTGTTAAGTGGACTTTCCCCTCTACTTGTGGCTTTTAACATCAAACCTGGAGTCACCAAATTACTACACATTCGCTTCTCTCGATCAAATATAGTGCTGCAAGTAATGAAAATTGTCTTTTAAAATTTAAAGTTTATTCTTTCATGAAATGTCGATATCATTTGTCCAAGAGAGCAGTTAAGACCCAACTGCGTGTTGTCATATGTAGGCCAGACAAAATGAGAGTGACAGATTCCTTTCTCTAAAGGTCATTAGTTAACCTGATGGGTTTTTACAACAATCAGTTGGTTATGTGGTTACCATTAGACTAGCCTTTCACTCCAAATTGTTATTAAATTCAAGCATTGCCATCTGCCATAGTGAGACTTGAACCCATGCCCTCAAACATTAGCCTCGGGTTCTGGAATACCAGTCTGTTGACTTAACCACAAAGTCACCATTTCTCCAATACATTGCTCATCCTGCACAGGTTCCATATCCTGGCTTTGCAACTGAAGAAAGATTATATATTGGAGCTGAATCAATTTCTTTCAGTCTAATTGTGTTTTTTTTTTATATAAATAAGAACTAATTAAACATAGAACTATATGTTTAAGGGGCCATTAATTCTTTCTTGTGGAGCGGAAGGTGAATTTTGCACAGAATAATAGCATGAAGTTTCATTGATGAGACTGAAGCTGTGTCAAGGGGTCAGTACTGACTGACCGAATGCTCCTGACTGGTGCATTGGTGTAGTTTGCCTTCAGTGTCCAAGCATTCCTTTTGAAATGTTTGTTTGGTGACTATTTTCAGGCATTGACATTTTGCCAGTCTCCGTGCCCCTGAATTTTATAAACACATGACCAGAACCCGTGAACATTTCCGTGGGAATAGGTTCGAGGAGGAACAGGAAATCTAAAAGTTGTGATTTCAGGATCCGTTCGCTTTGGAAACTTGGTACTGCATTTTCTGTTTAAAAACAAATCTTTTGTAATTTGTTGATCTACCAAGATAGTGAAAAGTGGGATTTTATGTGTTCGACAGGAAGATCGTACCGTACAGAGTGCATCGGGGTAGCAGCACAAAGTGCAGAACAGTGTTACAGCCACAAAAAGAATGTACCATTTGAGAGTTCTGTTCAAAAGTCTGAATAGTGTTTTTGAATTTGTATATTTATTCAAACTTTCTTCTTCTGCCTGATAGAGGAGAGTATAACCGGAGTGGGAGGGGTCTTTGATTATGTTGGTTGCTTTTCCAAGGCAGTGGGGAAGTATACATGCAGGTCTGAATTTGAAGGTTGAAAGTTTAACTCCAATTCCAGAGCCTTGAGGACACATCCAGGCTGATGTGATGCTGCACTCAGTACTGCCAAGATAGGAATATTGTTGGACTCGTGAAGGTCTGTAATCATGCTGATTAGGAGAAAGTGAGGACTGCAGATGCTGGAGATCAGAGTCGGGAAGTGTGGTCCTGGGAAAGCACGCAGGTCAGGCAGCAACTGAGGAGCAGGAGAATAAAGGTTTCAGGCAAAAGCCATTCATCAGGAATGACACTTGTGAGCCGAGGGAGGTGAAGAGATAAATTAGGTGGGGTGGGGCTGGGGAGGAGGAGGAGTGGGGGGGGAGGAGGTGTGTGGGGGAAGG
>NC_057744.1:30620197-30623009 GCF_004010195.1 Chiloscyllium plagiosum | reverse complement strand
GGGGAAGGAAGCTGGACAGGGCATGAGGATGATGCCAAGTTGGGGAACTAGGATAAGGTGGGGGGGTGGAGCGGAAGTGACGAAACTGGTGAAATCCACATTGCCATGTGGTTGGAGGGTCCCAAAGTGGAAGATGAATCATTCGTTAGGGTGTGGCAATGGAGGAAGCCCAGGACTTGCATGTCCTTGGCAGAGTGGGAGGGGAAGTTGAAATGTTTGGCCACAGGGCGATGGGGTTGGGTGGTGCGGGTGTCCCGGAGATGTTCTCTGAAGTGTTCTGCATGTAGGCGTCATATCTCCCCAATGTAGAGGAGACCGCATCGGGAGCAATGGATACTGTAAATGGCAGTTAAATAATCATGCTGATTAGCAGAGCCAGGGGAATGGTCTGAGAGTCTGCCAATAAATAGTACTGAGTCAGGGAGGATAGTCCGGCTACTTAAGGCTGTGTGGAAGTATTGAGGATTGAGCTGAGAATATACAGTTGGGAATTGGTGTGAAGGAAGAGAAATAAGAAAAGGGAAGCTGTGAACCTTCAGTAATTCCCTTTTATTTTCAACTCTTTTATGCAGCCACAATTTTACAGGACGCATACTGACTTTTACCCACAGTGTTTGACACAATGACATTTCTGTGACTTCCATTTCAAATAGCAGGGGTGCTTTTTGGTTTAAAGTCTCATCCAATGACTGCAGCACTGACCTTGCAGAACACTGTCAATCTGTTTGAGTGGGACCTGCACCAATCAGCATTGATATGAGTAAGAGGGCTATCACTGAGGAAAGCCTGATGTTTCTGTTATGCTCTTTATTTTAGCTTGAGGCAAAAGCTCTTAACCTGGTCTTATTGTTGTGGCTTGAAATTTCTATTTGTTGTTTACCTACTGTGTGGTGCAGTGTGAAAGTTCTTCGTTTGGACACCGGAAGCTAAGGGCTGTTTCAGGTCCTTAGCTCAATGAGCTGAGCTGGAAGCTAAACTATATCCCATCTTAAATAAGAAGATCCTATATTTTTTAATAGCAGGATAAATCTTTAACAACTGACTTTCTGTATAAATTTGTGTTGGATCAGTTATAAAACTGTACTAGCATTCCCAAAAGAAACAAATTCTGCATGCCATGTAATTTGATATACAAATCAGTCAAGTGATAAGTTTTGTATTTTAAATTACAAAGTGCTTTGACTGTGGCATATTTTGCATATTAAATCATTCTGAGGAGCACTTTCTTGGCCTGTGACTGAAATAGATGAGTCACCAAATGTCAAGAGAATACTAGGGAAATCTCGTTTCAATTTTTTTTTTCAGTTCAGTCTATTCCAATAAAGAAGTTCATCCTACAGTTCAAATCCCTCCATGGCCTCATTAAAGCCCACACAGAACTATAGCATTTCTACAGTGCGGAGGCCATTCAGCCTATCAAGTCTTCAGCGCCCATCCAAAGAGCATCCCTCTAGCCCTGCATTTCCTCTGACTAATCCACCTAACCTTACACACACCTGGATACTATAGGGCAGTTTAGCATGGGCAATCCTCCTAATCTGCACATCTTTGGAGTGTGAAGTAAACAGGAGCACACAGAGGAAACCTACACAGATGCAGGAAAACTCCACACAGACAGCTGTGTGAGGGTGGAACCGAACCCGGTCCCTGGTGCTGTGAGGCAGCAGTGCTAACCATTGAGCCATCCACATCCCTGTCAGTGTCATAGCACAGAAATAGACCCTTTAGTTCAACCAGTCCATGCTGAACATAATCCCAAACTAAACTAGTCTCACCTGCCTGCTCCTGACCCATATCCCTCAAAACCTTTCCTGTTCACATATCTATCCAAATGTCTTTTAAATGTCGTAATTGCAATGACATCCACCACTTCCTCAGGAAGTTCATTCAACATGAACCACTGTCTGTTTTGGGGAAAAAAATTGCCTCAGTCTTTTTAAATCTCTCTCCTCTGTCACCTTATAAATGTGCCCCCTAGTCTTGAAATCTCCCAACCTAGGGAAAAGACAACTACCATTAACTATCTATACCTCTCATTATTTTATAAACTCTCAGATCGCCTCTCAACCTCCTATGTTCCAATGGAAAAAAAGTCCCAACTGATGCAGCCTTTCTTTATAATCAAGCCTTCCATGCCTGACAACATCCTGGTAAATCTCTTCTGAACCCTCTCCAATTTAATTATATCCTTCCTATAACTGGGTGACCAGAACTGGACACAGTATTCCAGAAGAGGATTCACCTATGTCCTGTACAGCCTAAAAATGACTTCCCAACTTCTATACTCAAGGACTGAGCAATGAAAGCAAATGTTCCAAATGGCTCATTTAAACCATCCTTTATTGGTCAAAGTATTGAGTACAGGAGTTCGGAGGTCATATTGCAGTTGTACAGGACATTGGTTAGGCCACTGTTGGAATATTACGTGCAATTCTGGTCTCCTTCCGATCGGAAAGATGTTGTGAAACTTGAAAGGGTTCAGAAATGATTTAAAAGAATGTTGCCAGGGTTGGAGGATTTGAGCTACAGGGAGATGCTGAAAAGGCTGGGGCTGTTTTCCCTGGAGAGTCAGAGGCTGAGGGGTGACCTTTATAGAGGTTTATAAAATCATGAGGTGCATGGATTGGGTAAGTAGACAGTCTTTTCCCTGAGGTGGGGAAGTCCAGAACTAGAGGGCACAGGTTTAGGGTGAGAGGGGAAAGACATAAAAGAGACCTAAGGGGCAATGTTTTCACGCAGAGTGGTACGTGTATGGAATGAGCTGCCAGAGGAAGTGGTGGAGACTGGTACAATTGCAATATTTAAGAGGCAT
>NC_057744.1:30605379-30618211 GCF_004010195.1 Chiloscyllium plagiosum | reverse complement strand
ATGTTGTGAAACTTGAAAGGGTTCAGAAAAGATTTACAAGGATGTTGCCAGGGTTGGAGGATCTGAGCTACAGGGAGAGGCTGAACAGGCTGGGGCTGCTTTCCCTGGAGCGTCGGAGGCTGAGAGGTGACCTTCTAGAGGTTTACAAAATTATGAGGGGCATGGATAGGATAAATAGACAAAGTCTTTTCCCTAGGGTCAGGAAGTCCAAAACTAGAGGGCATAGGTTTAGGGTGAGAGGGGAAAGATATAAAAGAGACCTAAGGGGCAACCTTTTCACGCAGAGGGTGGTACATGTATGGAATGAGCTGCCAGAGGATGTGGTGGAGGCTGGTACGATTGCAACATTTAAGAGGCATTCGGATGGATATATGAATGTGAGAAACAAAGCTCACTCACTTCAATAATTTCAGTCCGAGACAAGATCTGAAGCAATCAGTATGTTTATTATGTGCTTGCAAGCATGGTGCCTAAAATAGACACACAGAGTTTAGCAAGTACATATCTTATATAGGATTCACCTCTCCAAACCCAGTGCCCATTACTATTGTTTATCTCTTGCCGTATCTGGCCTTGTGCATAACAAAGTACAAGTTTTACTCGGCCATTTTACCATATCCTGCTGTGGCCCATTGTTAGGTATATCCTTCTTCATAATTATCTACTTCCTCCACATGTGCGGTTTCCTCCCTTTCCCTAACCATATTGATCCTTATGGCCTTTTAATTGGCGTTTGTTTTTGTGTTTTTGCAAAAATGGGAAACAGATGCTTATAACTACTGCTTGCACAAGCATATCTGGCTTAACCTACGTCCTCACAGCATCTTATCTATTTGTCTACCATTGTTAGCAGGCACATTTCATTCTTGCATTCACATTTTAGCTAATACAAAAACAATTATATATTTCCCCCACATAATTTTCATTCTTGTTGACTCAGCCCTTGGGTTGAAACAATTATACACTGGTGTGAGTGCATTTACCTTGCATAAGTAATTATGATTGCAGAAGTAACACTACCTATATCCCACAAATAGGAAGGGTTTGGAGGGGTATGGGCCACGTGCTGGCAGGTGGGACTACATTGGGTTGGGATAGCTGGTCGGCATGGACGAGTTGGACCGAAAGGTCTGTTTTCATGATGTACAGCTGTATGACTCTGTGGCTACCCAAGACCCTAAGAATAAAAGAATAAGCCCTACCTTTGTTTGTATAAAAATGCAATACCTTGCATTTACCCAGATTGAACTCCACTTGATGTTTTTCAGCCCATTGACCCATTTGATCAAGATCGCTTCTTCACTGACTCCTATATCACCGATTTTGGTGACATCCACAAACGTACTAACCATGCTTTCTATATTCTCATCCAAATCATTTTATGTAAATTACAAACAGAAGAGGACCCTGAACCAATCCCTTTGGAGTGCTGTTTTTCACAGGCCTCCAGTCTGTGAAACAACCCTCCACCACTCTGTCTCCTGCCATTAAGCCAATTATGTATCCAGTTGGCACTGGAATCCCATGTAGACAACATCTATTACACTGCCATCCAATTTCAGATATATGGTGCCCAAGATTACTTTAAACTGATGTGTGAACTTGCGCAGTGAGTTGGGTGTGTTCTTATAGGAAGGTGTGGATTACTGCTTCAAACTTCAAGAAAAATTGGAGTACACATTACAGAACAGGAATGTTTTACAGTCTTAATTGTTCATTTTGGAAGATCAATTGCTGAACTTTATTCAGCTGATTCTGCTTATGAGCGCACAATCAAATTCACTTTTTTTTTCTTCACCTGTAGTCTGATTAAAAATTTTCCCTTTCAGCTACTTATTTTCCCCCTTCAAGAATCCCTTTTGGCAGTTGCAATATCTAAATCTGCCTCTCCCACTCTTCTTAAAAAGTACATTGGCTGAATCAAAAATCCCTTGATGTCCTTTCTTGAAACAGTACTTTCTCTACCCTTTCCTAGCTTGACTGTGGCTCATGCCCGTGATCAAGGTTAGAACATTAATGATTCTCCAGTGGTAGTGTTCCCACTTCTGAGTCAGATGACCGAGGTTCAAGTCTCTCCTACTTGAGAGTAACATTTCTGAACTGGGTGGTTTTGTTTTTTTAAATGTCTAAAATGATTCTCCAACCTTGTGGTGATGCTCCATGTCCATCATTTTTGTTTTAGTGTTGTTAATATTTAGCACTTGTATTTGTCAATCATGTTAAGTTTTTTTTTAAAAAGGCATGAAGTTGCATCATTGATCTTACAGCTTGTGGACTGCTTGTGACATTGTACATGAACAGTCTGTATTAGTTTAATTTTGTCCAGTGATACTGATTTAGCCTTTGACTCTGTGAAATGTTCAAATGTCCTTCTCACTTCAAACTTGGTCTGTGTTAGTACAAATTAAACTCTTAAAGTGCCTGAAGGAATACTTGGAATCAGTACTATTGCCGTTATTCTGCTTGAATCCAAGTAGTTGCCAGAGGACTGTAGAGCTGTGCTCTCATTACAGAGACAACTGGTGATGTTTAAACCTGGTGATCACCAGGCTTTTGAGAAGCAAATTTGGACCTTTATCATAACCTCAGCTGGTGCAGAAAATGAACCTGCATCATTGATGTTGCTTTGCATTGCAAACCAGCCATCCAGCCAACTGTGCTAACATGGATAATGCGTGGAATCGGACATTGATCAATGCAACTGGAGCTGTCAATTAAACTGCTCATTTAAGAACAAATGAAAGGCAGGCAATGTGTGACTGAAGATTAGAAGTATAGAACAGGTGGTAGATCATATGTGGAAATGGCTAACCAAATTTAATTGAAGAGACCACATGCCTGGCAACTCTGGAGAACTTTGTTTACTAATGTTACAACTTTAGAATGTTGAGTTAAAAAGTCACCTTGCCTCCAGTTTGGATTCTAGTAATCTCTGTTGATCCATACCAAGGCCATAACCTCTAAAGGTAGACTCAATAGAAAAGGTTGTGAATAGATGAGATTGATCCTTGCATCATTCTATCCATTTTTTCCATCCATGTTTCCCCACCACTTCCCTCTTTACTGTTGAATCGTCTGGCGAAGTCAGCCTGCACCTGAACAAGGTGAGAGTTCCTTGTTGCCAAAGCTGTGTCAAGCAGGGTAGTTCAAGAGATGGAAATGTGAGGTACTATTGTGCATGTTACACTGTGTGTTTTTAGTGATTGCAATGATTTTTGTTTGTTTTAGAACTTGACTTTTTAAGCAGCAAAAGAATTTGGAAGTACCTGGCATTATTTCCATAATTTCCAAATAGAATTGGTTTTAGACTAGATTCTCTACAAGATGGAAACAGGCCCTTCGGCCCAACAAGTCCACACCGCCCCTCCAAAGATTAACCGTCCAGACCCATTCCCCTAACTAATGCACCTAACACTATGGGCAATTTAGCATAGCCAATTCACCTGGCCTGCGCATCTTTGGATTGTGGGAGGAAACCGGAGCACCCGGAGGAAACCCACGCAGACATGGGGAGAACATGCGAACTCCAAACAGACAGTCACCTGGGGCTGGACTCAAACCCAGGTCCCTGGTACTGAGGCAGCAGTGCTAACCACTGTGCCACCCCACTGTTGTTCCACAGATGAAAAATATGATCACATTACCCAGCATAATAGTCTTGGATCCAAATGAGAAGGCCGTGCCTCATCCAAAGTGTTCTGGCTTCCAAACTATCTTGTGTAGGCTGCAAATGAGGAATGAAACTTGCTGGCCCTGCTTTTTTTTTTTGCATTGAGCTAGGTAACTCGTTATGACACATCAGAATAGGGAAGGCAATTGACCAGTGGTACTGTCTCTGGACAGTTAATCCAGGGACCCAGATGATGTTCTGGGAACCCAGGGTTGAATCCTGCCCTGGCAGTTGGTGGAATTTGAGTCTGATTTTTTTTAAAAAAACAGAATCATCATCTAATGATGACCATGAGTCGATTGTCAGAAAAACCCACCTGTTGCAAGATTACATTGTCTGGATCATATACACTTTTTAGCAGAGTTCAAAAATGATTTATTTTTGCTAATTCATCTGGTGTTACACTATTTTCTGGTCTGACATTTCAGTCCTATTAATCATCTTGGATTAATGACGAGCATTTACTCCTATTTACCCATTCGCAATCCAGCAGTCTTGATCAGTCTGAACAACTTCAGATTGGGTCTGACTGAAAATGGATTTAGATTTGGCAAAGGATCGCAGTTATTAATGTTAAGTTGGAAATTGGCTCAGACACTGATTTCTCAGAATCTCCATTAAGCCAGTGTTTTGAAACTTTACGTTGAATATGGTCAGTGATGGTTGGGTGGGGGTGGGCAAGGGAATGTGGTCTCACTCCTTTGGCTACAGTCCATTCGGTCAACAGATCTTTGCTTATCTAGACATTGTCAATTTGCCAAATCTATGGGTCTGTAATTCTGCTGTGGGAATAAAGGAGCAATTGATGTAATATCTACGTGGGAACTTGTGTATGGATCTCTGTCAACAACACCAAATGTTTCTGTTGCACACTGTCTCCAGTCTTATGACATTTTGATTCAGGATATGGGCTTATCAAAGGACGACTGGAACTGAGACAGGGATCTAGGAGCTCCTCAACAGCATGTTGTCTTTGGGTTTTTGCACATTTTGATATAAGGCTCTAGGTTAGGCTGTCAGAATTTGAAGTTGTGGAGGTGCTTAAACGTTTTTCTCTTTATTCTTTCATTATTCATGGGATGAGGACATTGTTGGCTAGACCAACATTTATTGGCCATCCCTGATTGTCCAGAGGGCAGGTAAGACCCATTGCTGTGGGTCTGAAGTCGCATGTAGGCCAGACTAGATAAGGATGGCAGTTTCCTTTCCTGAAGGACATTAGTGAACCAGATCCAACAATCGACAACAGATTCATAGTTATCATTAGACTCTTGACTTCATATTTCTGTTGAATTCAAATTCCACTATCTGCCATGGTGAGATTCGAACTTTGGTCCCAAGAAGATGATCTGGGTCTCGGGATTAACAGTCCAGTGATTTAATACCACTAGACCACCGCATCCTCCCTTGTTCGCCAGCCCACTCTGCTTGTGTTGTCTGTAAGATATTACATTTTTTTAGTTCCCTCACCTAAAATCATTATTATATATTGTGAATACAGAGGAACCTCGATTATCCAGACGAGATTGGCAGGCACTATTTCATTCGAATAACTGATTATTCGGTTAATTGATTAATTGCCTTTCCTCTCGGGCTCAGAGTTCGCTCCCCATTCAGGAGACGAGGCAGCAGCACACCGCACGCTAGCCCTCACCTGTCCCCCATCCCCCAACACCGCCCCAAACCTGTGGGGAGGGGGGGGGGTGAGTCTCCAAATAGCGCACACCACCTTTTACTGCAACCTTTTGACAGGTTCCACCTTTGTTGGGGAGATTATCTGGGCATGGGGGTTTAGGGTACACGCCTGTGTAGAACTCCAGGGTAAGTGTTTGGGGGGGGCGGAGCGGAGAGAGAGAGACAGGGCAGGATATCAATCATTTGGAGATAGTGCCTGGGCTCCCATCAGTCCAGGACTGTTCTTGGCAGCATTTCAGGAAGCAGAGTTCACTTTTAATCACTGTAAATTTGTGCTAATTTCTTATGTTGGACTTTGAAATGCCTCCAAATGTAATTTTTTTGAACTGCCGTTGGCAATCTCTTATCCAATTCATTGCATTTTTTTTGAGAGAAAGTAAGTAGTAGATTTGCCAAGTATGATTTTCCCACTTTGGTAAATCCATGCTGACTCTGTATGATCTTGTCACTGTCTTCCAAGTGATCTGCTATCAAATCTCTGAGAGACTAATATTGACCCCATTACCAATGTCAGGCTAACTGGTCATTTTTTATTCTCTGCCTCTTTTTTTTTATATATAGTGCAGTAACATGAATTGCCTACCCTCCATTCAGTAGGAACTGTTGCAAAGACCATCCAGTGCATCCATTATTTCTAGGGCCACTTCCTTCAGTATTCTCGGATGTAGATTATCAGCCCCTGGGGATTTATTGGTTTTTATTTTAGTCCCATTATTTCCAATGCTATTTCCTTATTGACTTCAATTCCTCCCCCTCACAGGACTCTGCATTCCCCAACAGTTTTGGGACATTATTCCTGTCCTCCTTTGTGAAGATAGACAGCAATACAAAATCACCTGATCAAGGATGGGATGTTCACTCGGTTATTGGTTGAGGCAGTAACTGTCAATGTTTGAGGTTAGATACAAGTAGATGAGGTGGGTAAGAGCTATTCAAGCTTTCTGCTTGTGCATAGGATAAACATGAGCAGGAGGAGCTTTGGCCAGACTCAGTTTTCACTATATCCTGCAAACCAAACACAACAACAAACTTTCCTGTTGTCCGACCCAATGTGCTTCAAAATACTGGTATTGGATTTTTTTTTTCCCCATATATAAACCAGGCAGAAGGGACCTTTTGTTTATTACCCCATCCAGAAGAGAGTGCCTTAAACTGCCTGACCATGGTCTCTTTCTTGCTGACGATGTCCAGAATAACTTTTGTTGAGACCACCGATGCCACAAAGATCTGCACTGCTGTACCGTTCCCCATGTGAGTTCCTGATGCCCATTATGGAGACCACAGACTGTATCATTCCATCAAATGATACATTCCTGGATAATGTATTCATGGCTTTGGATCAGACTTTGAATCTAATGATCTTTTGGCTGAGTGCTGCCACTGAATCAAAGACATGCAAACTTGTGGATTTTTTAAATGAAAAAAAATTACCTCATTGGTTTTAATCTCCCCTTCTGTCCCTATCCCTGCTGTTTTTCCCCCTCTTGTTTAAGGGTTGTTGAGATGGAAGTCAAATCTTTTTGTTTTGCCTTTATTTGAGGTTCCTCATCTACCCTTGTTCACGTGGAAAACTTGTCCCTCTCTTCTGCATATTAATGACCAGCCATCTCCCAGCTGACATTCTAGTTTAATGATTAAAAGGTAGATCAGGATGTCTTTATACTAATGGTGTAGATCTAAAGTACTGGAGTCTACTTTTCAATACTGACCTGAAAGTCCAAGTGAAATATTATTATTTTTCTCCTCCTCCTCTCTTTACCCATGTTCTTTGTCACTTTCTCGACCCAGCCTATTTAGTGTTGATCCCTGTGGAACTGTTTGCCCTCTGAATTGCTTAGTCAGCTGCCCGTTTTTGATGTGTGAGCTTTTAAAGTTGGTTTTACTGAAGGAAATGCAAGCAGAAACCACTCTCAAACAATCAAAGCATTTCCTTTAGCATGACTCCTTTGAGAACTGGTTTTCTCCTCCCTGACTTGGGGACTCTAACTCTCCACTTTGTTTTTGCACTACTCCCAGGTGGAATCAACTGGTCAAAATGGAATTAATTAGGGCTCGTTTTCTGGATCAGTGGTGCTGGAAGAGCACAGCAATTCAGGCAGCATCCGACGAGCAGTAAAATCGTGCTGCTCGTCGATGCTGCCTGAATTGCTGTGCTCTTCCAGCACCACTGATCCAGAATCTGGTTTCCAGCATCTGCAGTCATTGTTTTTACCTCCTCAATTAGGGCTCAGCTGAGCCAGTTGCGATTCTGCATTTTCCATTTTGTTGAATAAAAGAAATAGCTTGCGGAATTGCTGAGGTATCAGTTTGTAATTTGGTACAAAGTATTTGTTGCCAGTACCTTTGTGACTTTTTTTTTCCTTTTTTTAAGGAAAGGTTGTTGCAATATTGACCCTGTTCAGTTCCTGAGGGTTTGTGGTTAATGTTGCCACGCTTTTAGATTTGATTAACCACCAGACTCCAGATACAATCCAAATGATTTCCTAGTTACCCAACAATGAGGGCAAGACTATCTGGTTCCTCTTTTCTCTTGTCCATTGCAATCTTGCTCAATTTCGGAGACAGTGGTTGGCTTGAATTTTTTAAAAAGTATTTAATCTGATGTTATTTCAATAAAAAGCACTTGGTGTGCATTCACCTCACTTTTGAGGTGCAGTGAGGGATAAACTGCCTGACCATGGTCTCTTTCTTGCTGACTATGTCCAGAATAACTTTTGTTGAGACCACTGATGCCACAAAGATCTGCACTGCTGTACCGTTCCCCATATGAGTTCCTGATGCCCATTATGGAGACCACAGACTGTATCATTCCATCAAATGATACATGTGTGTTTACAGTATATATGATTCCTGGAATCACTAATTGTGGTATAAATAGCAAAGATGTTTTGTCTTTGACCATTTTAGAGACTGATCATGAACTGTTTTTTTAAATTTGAGCAAAGTAAGTGTGCCTTCTCATCCAGGTCATGATGGTTTGCAAATGGGAGGGGAAACCTTTTTCTGTCTGAGTGTTTAGGATCTCGAATATACCTTATTTGGAACTGTGCAGCAGGAGCTCCCATGGAGTTGTTCAAGAGGGCATGGGATGCTTCTGTTCAAAAAAGCAATGTGCAAGATGCATTGAAAAGTCAGGAAAATGGCACTGTCATAATGTTCTCTTGATTTATTATGTACTGATACAGTGAGAAGTATTGTTTTGTTATCCAGGCCAATCATACCATGCTTAAGTATATTAGAGTAATAGAACAGAAGGAAGAATATAGTGTTACAGCTACAGAGAAGGTACAGAGGAAGATCAGTTTTCATATATTTGAGGTCTTTTCAAAAGTCTAACAGTAGGAAGAAGTTGTTCTTTAATCTGTTGGTACATGTTTTCAAACTTTTCTACCTTCTGCCCGACGGAAGTGTGTATAACTGGTAGGGGTCTTTAGTTGCTTTCCCAAAGCAGCAAGAAGTATAAATGGAGTCAATGGATAAAAGGCTGATTTTCGTGATGAACCGGGCTGTGTTCACAATTCTGTAATTTCTTGTACTCTTGGACACAGCAGTTGCCATACCAAACTGTGGTGCATCTATTAAAAATTGGGAAGAGTCATTGTGGGCATGCTGAATTTTCTTATCCTCCTGAGAAAGTAGAGGTGCTATTGTGCTTTTTAAACCTTCTATCTTCAATGTGGATGGACCAGGACCGATTGGGGATCTTTACTTCTAGGAACTCGGAGCCCTCATCCATCTCCATTTTAGCACCATTGATACAGACAGGGGCACGTCCTCCACTCGCTTAGTGAAGTCATTGACCAGCTTCTTCATTTGCTGACGTTTAGTAGAGTGATTTTGTTTTCTTTACCCTGTGCTGCCTACTACTCATTGAAATCTGAACCACCACGGTGGTATCATCAAACTTCGAAGTGGAGTTAGATCAGAATCCGTTAAATCAAGTGTATAAGAAGTATGGCAAGGGGCTGAGTATGCAGCCTTGCAGGGCATTGGTGTTGAGGATTATTGTGGAGGAAATGGTGTTGCCTATTATCACTGATGTCAAGGATCCATTTGTAGAGGGTGGCACAGAGACCTGGGTCTTGGAGTTTGGAAATTAGTTTGCTTGGGATTATACTGTTGAAGGTGGAGCGATAGTAATTAAGTAGGAGTGTGTAATAGGTATCATTGTTATCCAAATGTTCCAGGGATGAATGTAGGACCAAGGAAATGGCGTCCACTGTCAACCTGTCGTAGTGGGTCAAAGTAAAATGGGAAGTTGGAGTTGATGTAAGCCATGACTAACCCCTCAAAGCACTACTTCATCATTATGGATATTAGTGCCAGTAGACGGGAGTCATTAAGGCACGCTGCTGGATTTGGTTTTGCACAGGATAATAATGGTCTCTCAATGGAGGTGGGAACCTCTGATTGAGGTAAGGAGAGGTTAAAGATATCAGTGAATACTCCCACCAGCTGGTCAGTGCAGGATCTATGTACAGCCAGGGATTCCATCTGGGTCTGTCATTTTGTGGGTTCACTCCCAAGAAGTCCAATCTAATGTCTGCAGTGATGACTGACTGAGGGTACAAGTACATTCGAGGCTGTCAGGGCAGGTGGCATCTCTTCACTGACCACCTGTTCAAAACAAAAGCGTAGAAGGCATTGAGCTTAACAGGGAGGATGCATTGTTGCCAGGTATTCTACTGTGCTTTGTAACCCATTTTCCATTGTGTAAGCCTTGCCACAATCAGGTGGGTTTCTGTGGTTAGTCTTGAGACTCTAGTTTGGTCTGGTATTGTCTCCTTGCTGTCTGATGGCTTTGCGAAGATTGTATCTAGATTTCCTGTTCAGGTCAAGGTCACCTGACCTGAATATCTCAGACCTGGACTTCAGTAGGGAGTGGATCTCCCACTTCATCTGTGGTTTCCAGTTGGAGAAAAACTTGAATTAACTTTGGCACATAGCCCTCTATGCATTTTCAGATTAAATCTGTGACTTTAGTGGCATACTCATTAAGATTGGCTTTTGAGTTCGTGAATACAGATCAGTCCAAAGACTGTAAATAGTCCGTAGCAACTCATTCATTATCTCAGACCAGCGACTGTATGACTTTCTGTACTGAATTCTTACACTCAGTTTCTGCTTATAAGCTGGAAGAAGCTGACAAGCGGAAGATTTTCCAAAATGTGGGCTGGGGATGGAGCAGTAGATGCCATTCCTACACAACCAATGGTCAAGAATGTTTGGGCACCGATAAGACAGGAGACATGTTGATGGTATATTGGTAGCACGCTGTTAAAGTTGGCCTGATTGAAGTCACCAGCTATGATGGGCAAGGCTTTGGGGTATTCTGCCTCAAGACTATTTGTAGTGGTGTATATTTCATCAAGTGTAGCATTCACCTTCACTGCCATGAAAAGTTTATATCCCACCCCATGCAGAAGTGAAGTCCTGCATCAGGTGGTAGGGATGGCACTTCATTAGATATTCTGGGCCCAAGGAGCGGGAACTGGCCAGGGTCACCATGTTGGAGCACCAAACTGTGTTGAGCAGGGAGCTGGAATGGAATTGGTGGTCTGAATGGCCTCCTTCTGTGCCATAACCGTTCCGATTTCTGTGCTGCTGTTTAAATAAACCCCAGGACAATGCACACCACAAATAACAACTGTGGTTTGTTTTAATTCCTTGATCTCTTTCTTTAAGTCTTTGACAACACTTCCCCATTATTCAACGTATAGTGTTAAGCTTTTGAATCTGGGCCAGGTGAGGTGGGGATACTTGGAGGGTATTTTATTCAACATCATCTTGCATCCAGCTTGAATTCTGCTTGTTTTTTTAACCCCCAGTCTGACTTTTTAAGCTGTTCAGGAAAACTTCCCCAACAGATATGGAGGGTAAAGCCATTGTGCAGTTGTCCCATTTCAGGTTCTTTGCAAAAAGAACTGGTTAATATCTACATCCTGCCAGAAATACTAGGAAATGGTATTGAAAATTAAGCTGTATTACAATAACAGTAAAGAATTTTTAATTACCTTCTTCTGATTTGATTTATAACTAAAGCCATCTCCTTGCATTAAAATGTTTTTTTTTTGTTTTAAACAGTGGAACAATTACTAATCACCAAAGATGGTCCGTGTACATTTGTAGGTGGTGCCAGTGACATCAATTGGCTGTGACAGGCTCCAAGATGATGTCACCATATTGCATGCACAGAGACATCAATGAGCCTGTGTGTGTGTGCAGACCTCCTCACCCGGTCTTTCCTGTAAATACGTTGTCCTAGCTACACTATTCCAGTACTGGTTCGTCCCTTGCTGTGTCTATTTTGTTCCCTTTCAGCCACAAGATCACCCTTTTTGGATTCCTCATATTTTGTTCACATATTGCAGTCCTTAAAAAGAATTCCATTACTTCGAAATGGTTTTCTGTTTATGGATGTTGAACTATTTCCAGCCTTTAAAAAGAAGAAAACATGAGCCAAAAATGGCTGTAGTAGTCACCTGACCACAATGCAGCAAGGTTCATGATACCTGCACAGAATTAACAAAATCCTCTATTGAATTGCCATTTCTATATGAACGTGTCAAAACCAGGCAACTGATTGTGTCAAGAAGTTTGCTCCCTCTGTTTTAATTTGCAAATGGTGGGGGCAGTAATGAAAGCTTGTCTATGTATAGAGTAACTTGAAAAGACAATGGAGTTAGACTCTGGAATGCACATATAACTAATTTCAACTTGTTCTGAGGAGTAGAAACAAAGGAAAATGGAGCTTTTATGGAGCTGGAACTCAGAGTCTGGTTCAGGGAACAGTCCACATGGTGAAAAAGCAACTTGGCTCAGATAGAAAGCAGAGAGTCACGAAGAAATCCAAAAACTATATAGTGCCCTTCAGTTTTAAACCAAACACCTCGGACCCTGAGGACTTTGTGTACTTTATTACTACCTGTCTGAATCAGTCTCATTTCCTTTATGTTTTTGTACCTATGATTGTGTGCATTTAATGTTAGACTTTTTTCTTTAGGTTACTAGGTGATAGAATATTTCCTTTCTTTCAGTTGAGAAAACCTTGCTAATTGGCACAACTTTTCTAGTGAGCTATAACTTTAATTGAAGTGTGATCATTGCCTAGTTTCAAAAATAAATGCTTTTGCTGAAATCAACTGAATAGAGTTAAGAGGAGAAGCTGTATTTCTCCTCCTGAAAACCCTACCCACTACAACAAAAAGGCCTTGTTCTAACAATTTTGCTGTTGCTACTCTGAGCTAAAAAAAGGTGTTGCTGGAAAAGCGCAGCAGGTCAGGCAGTATCCAAGGAGCAGGAAAATCAACGTTTTGAGCATAAGCCCTTCTTCAGGAATGAGGAGGGTGTGCCAAGCAGGCTAAGAAAAAAGGTAAGGAGGAGGGACTTGGGGGACGGGCGTTGGGAATGCGATAGGTGGAAGGAGGTTAAGGTGAGGGTGATAGGCCGGAGAGGGGGTGGGGGCAG
>NC_057744.1:30599395-30605051 GCF_004010195.1 Chiloscyllium plagiosum | reverse complement strand
TGGTGGTGGGGTCTGTTTGGAGGTGGCGGAAATGGTGAAGGATGATACAATGTATCTGGAGGTTGGTGGGGTGATAGGTGAGGGCCAGTGGGGTTCTGTCCTGGTGGCGATTGGAGGGACGGGGTTCAAGGGTGGAGGAGCAGGAAGTGGAGGAGATACGGTGGAGAGCATCGTCAATCACGTCTGAGGGGAAATTGCGGTCTTTGAAGAAGGAGGCCATCTGGGTTGTTCGGTATTGGAATTGGTCCTCCTGGGAGCAGATGAGGTGGAGGAGAAGGAATTGGGAATCTGGGATGGCGTTTTTACAGGGGGCAGGGTGGGAGGAGATGTAATCTAGGTAGCTGTGGGAGTCGGTCGGTTTATAGTAAATGTCCGTGTTGAGTCTGTCACCCGAAATAGAAATGGAGGTGTCTAGGAAGGGGAGGGAGGAATCTGAGACGGTCCAGGTAAATTTGAGGTCGGGATGGAAGGTGTTAGTAAAGTGGTTGAACTGTTCAACCTCCTCGTGGGAGCACGAGGTAGCACCGATACAGTCATCCATGTAGAGGAGGAAAAGGTGGGGGTGGTGCCAGTGTAGCTGCGGAAGATGGACTGTTCCACATATCCGACGAAGAGGCAGGCATAGTTGGGGCCCATGCAGGTGCCCATGGCTACCCTTTTGGTTTGGAGGAAGTTGGAGGATTGGAAGGAGATGTTGTTCAGAGTGAGGACCAGTTCAGTCAGTCGAAGGAGCGTGTCAGTGGAAGGGCACTGGTTGGGTCGGTGGGAAAGGAAGAAGCGGAGGGATTTGAGACCTTCGTGATGGGGGATGGAGGTGTATAGGAACTGGATATCCATGGTGAAGATAAGGCGTTGAGGGCCGGAGAAGCAAAAATCATGGAGGAAGTGGAGGGCGTGGGTGGTGTCCCGAACATAAGTGGGGAGTTCTTGGACTAAGGGGGTCGGGACCGTGTCGCGGTACACAGAGATGAGTTTGGTGGGACAGGAGCAGGCTGAGACAATGGGTCGGCCGGGGCAGTCACCATGGACCTCCATTCCCCATCACGAAGGCCTCAAAGCCCTCCACTTCCTTTCCCGCCGACCCAACCAGTGGCACTGACACCCTCCTTCGACTGACCGAACTGGTCCTCACTCTGAACAACTTCTTCCAATCCTCCCACTTCCTCCAAACCAAAGGCGTAGCCATGGGCACCCGCATGGGCCCCAGCTATGACTGCCTCTTCGTCGGATATGTGGAACAGTCCATCTTCTGCAGCTACACTGGCACCACCCCCCACCTTTTCCTCCGCTACATCGATGACTGTATCGGCACTACCTCGTGCTGCCACGAGGAGATTGAACAGTTCAACCACTTTACTAACACCTTCCACCCCGACTTCAAATTTACCTGGACCGTCTCAGACTCCTCCCTCCCCTTCCTAGACACCTCCATTTCTATCTCGGGCGACCGACTCAACACGGACATTTAGTATAAACTGACCGACTCCTACAGCTACCTAGATTACACCTCCTCCCACCCTGCCCCCTGTAAAAACGCCATCCCATATTCCCAATTCCTTCGTCTCTGCCGCATCTGCTCCCAGGAGGACCAATTCCAATACCGAACAACCCAGATGGCCTCCTTCTTCAAAGACCGCAATTTCCCCTCAGATGTGGTTGACGATGCTCTCCACCGCATCTCCTCCACTTCCCGCTCCTCTGCCGTTGAATCCCGTCCCTCCACTCGCCACCAGGACAGAACCCCACTGGCCCTCACCTACCACCACATCAACCTCCAGATAAATCATATCATCCTTCATCATTTCTGCCACCTCTAAACAGACCCCACCACCAAGGATATATTTCCCTCCCCTCCCCTATCAGCGTTCTGGAAAGACTACTCCCTCCGCGACTCCCTCGTCAGGTCCACACCCCCCCACTCCCGGCACCTTCTCCTGCAACCGCAAGAAATGCAAAACTTGCGTCTATACCTCCCCCTTCACTTCCCTCCAAGGCCCCAAGGGATCCTTCCATTTCCATCACAAATTCACCTGTACCTCCACACACATCATTCACTGCATCCACTGCACCTGATGTGGCCTCCTCTACATTGGGGAGACAGGCCACCTACTTGCGGAACGTTTCAGAGAACACCTCTGGGACATCCGCACCAACCAACCCAACTGCCCCATGGCTGATTACTTTAACTCCCCCTCCTACTCCGCCAAGGACATGCAGGTCCTTGGCCTCCTCCATTGCCAGACCATGGCAACACGACGCCTGGAGGAAGAGCGCCTCATCTTCCGCCTAGGAACCTCCAACCACAAGGGATGAATGCAGATTTCTCCAGCTTCCTCATTTCCCCTACCCCCACCTTATCTCAGTCCCAACCCTCGGACTCAGCACTGCCTTCTTGACCTGCAAGCTTCTTCCCGACCTCTCCATCCCCACCCCCTCTCCGGCCTATCACCCTCACCTTAACCTCCTTCCACCTATTGCATTCCCAACGCCCCTCCCCCAAGTCCCTCCTCCCTACCTTTTATCTTAGCCTGCTTGGCACACCTTCCTCATTCCGGAAGAAGGGCTTGTGCCCGAAACGTCGATTCGCCTGCTCCTTGGAGGCTGCCTGACCTGCTGCGCTTTTCCAGCAACATATTTTTCAGCTCTGATCTCCAGCATCTGCAGTCCTCACTTTCTCCCTGCTGTTGCTACTCTGTCTATTGATCTATGATCCTTCAATATATTTGTCAATCTAGGGCAACTGTTGAACTGTTCTCTTTTTAGTTTGAAATTTAATTGGTCAATGCCTCCTCTGGGTATTTTCTTTCTGTGGATGTATTTGTCTGTGGGTCAAATGGGAACATGTGTTTGTGTGTCCTTCAGTACCTATTACCTGTCCATTCTTCAGGTAATGCAAACTTAAGTAGGTTGTTCACTCAAGTGCGACCAATGCCTAGTCCACTCTAAACGCCAATGTATGTATTGCAGCAGGAGCCTGGTTATAGCTATTAGAAGTACCCTGTTGTATCCCACTCTTTCCAGGATTCCTGTGGGCAGTTTTTGTGATGTCTTCCTTGCCAGATTGGTAAAGATGGCCTGTTTCTGAAGCAGTTTCCAACCCAGTATTCCAGTATGACTGTTTGTTTGTCTTACAGCAGTACTGTCCGACCCTGAACCCAGAAGCTGGGAATTGAATTAAGTTGGACTTTGAATTAATTATTTTTTCTTATCTATGCCTTCTGTTTATTAGTAAGCGCTATGTTATGGCAACTTAAGCTTTTTTTTTTGTCACAATTTTTTTAGAAAAAACACAATTAACCATAAATGATTATTCAAACTGAAGTCTATTAAGGGTTGATCAGATGGGCATCAACTTAAATTTACAATGTGATTTTTTTTCTGATTCTCTTTCAGGTATCGTGGGTTTACTCTTGTGCTAACCTTCCTGTTTTACTCCAGTTATCACTTGTCTCGCAAACCCATCAGCATTGTCAAGGTATGTGCACAGCCAGACCATAAGACATGAGAAATAGGCCATTCGGTCCATCAAGTCGTATTCACCATTCAATGAGATCCTGGCTTATCTGAATCCATGACTCCACTTTTCCTGTTTTTTTCCCCTCCTATTGTCCTATATTCGCTTACATGTTAAATATCTTGTCTCTGTGCCTTGAATATAGAGTCATAGAGTCATAGAGATGTACAGCATGGAAACTGACCCTTCGGTCCAACCTGTCCATATCGACCAGATATCCCAACCCAATCTAGTCCCACTTGCCAGCTCCCGGCCCATATCCCTCCAACCCTTCCTATTCATATAACCATCCAAATGCCTCTTAAATGTTGCAATTGTACCAGCCTCCACCACATCCTCTGGCAGCTCATTCCATACATGTACCACCCTCTGCATGAAAAAGTTGCAGATCTGCAATTTTCCAGAATGTTCTTGTATTTAAAGAACATTAACTCTTGTTGTACTTACTTTCTTATGAAAATGTAACTGGGTGCTATTTCCGTGATATTTCCCTAAGTTAGGTACTTACACAACTTAATTTCCTAAATCATGATTCAGTGCTGTACTACTTGTAGGAAACAATCTTGGATCCTCCACACAACCTCACCATTTTGCCAGATACATAATTTTTACACTGATCCATCTTGGGGTTTAGTTTAATGTCACCGATTATTACTGGTCCATTGTACCTGCGTTTTCTTTGATCGCCTTCATTATTTCTCAATTTTCTTCCTTTTAGCAGTTTAAAAACAACGCTTAATAGAGTAATACTCCCATTAATTATAATTACCTGTATTTTTATTTTAAACAAAATTCTATCTACAAGTTTTAGTGCTATATTTGAATCTTCATTCCAAAACTACCACCCCATCTCAGAATATGCTGCAGCCAGTAATGTTTGGGTCCTAGGCCTAGCAACCTAAGCCACAGTGAAAATTTACTGGACATTGTACATTGAAGCTACACAAGATTACAAACACCTGCATCATGGATGAACAACAATGAGAATTAAAGTTAATTTTTCTTTTGTGTAGCTTTAAAAATATATACATGAAAGCTAATAAATCCTGGTTCAATTTATGACAAATATTTTAGCTAAGTGGTTGCATTCTTCTCTGAATAAATATTACATTCAAGTTGAGGCATGACTATTTCCGCTGACACTCCAGCACTGTAATGACATATTGAAGGTATTGTCTTTTAAATGAGATAGTAATTTGATGTTTTGCCTACCTTCCCAGATGGATGCAAAACATGCCATGGCACTAACTTAGAGGAGCTGCTCTGCCTGACTTGCTGTGCTTTTCCAGCACCACTCTAATCTACACTCTGATCTCCAGCATCTGCAGTCCTTACTTTTGCCTCTCCTCCCCATGCCTCCTCCCCAGAGCCACTGTCAGTATTTATTTCAGAACCAACCTTTTTAACACAGATTATTTTACTCAATTTTTGGGGCTTTGCTCCATGCAGATTAGCTGCCGCATTCATCATCTTCTAACAATGACTGCACTTCGTATTTAATTGGTTGTATAACACTTTGGGGCGACATTAGTTTGCAAAAAGAGTTATATAAATGCAATGTATTTCTTTTCAACATACTATTGATTTTACCTAAAATGAATTCCAATAAATCTTCGTTTTGTAATCCACTGTGACCCAGTTGATATTCTTTATTTATAGGCAGTGCAGCAGGTTGTTCCATGTATGTGCTAAAATTGATCTACATAAGCAATGCAAATATATATTCCCATGGAAGATACACGTTCTACTTTCGTGGCTTAGAAAACCCACTGCAAATGTCGTCATGCTACAAAACAGGACTAAGATCAAATTTTTAAATGCAGAATGTAACAACACAAGTACATAGAACATAGGACAATACAGCACAGAACAGGCCCTTCGGCCCATGATGTTGTGCCGAACATTTGTCCTAGCTTAAGCACCTATCCAATTGCCGCTTAAAGGTCACCAATGATTCTGACTCTGCCACTCCCACAGGCAGCGCATTCCGTGCCCCGACCACTCTCTGGGTAAAGAACCTACCCCTGACATCCGCCCCCCCCACCTTAAGTTTATGTCCCCTTGTAACACTCTGTTGTACCTGGGGAAAAGGTCTCTGTCTACTCTATCTATTCCCCTGATCATCTTATAAACCTCTATCAA
>NC_057744.1:30579913-30595560 GCF_004010195.1 Chiloscyllium plagiosum | reverse complement strand
AGGGTGGGAGACACTACACGTGTAGTGTCTCAGGTTCCTTCTCCACTCAAACTTCTTACCTTCCCAGAAGCCTCTGTTGACGACTTCCGGATTCCCGCTCCTAGTTGAAAAAAGAATTACAATTACGCAAAAGATCTTAATCATACCTTGCCAAGGCAACTGTTCAGCTAACTTTCTAAGACTTGTTAGACTGTCAGCTCCAAGCTGGCTCAGGATGCCCGGAAGCATTTCTGTGATCTGTTTTGTCTCACCATGGCCAGTAATAGCAAAAGTATTGGCAGATAATGAAGGGCCTGCACTTTAGGATTATTGAAGTGAATGACCTGACCATCATCCTTAATCATTTTCACCTGTTTGGCACAAATTAAAAATATTCATAAGGTATGTCATTCATCTGAATATAAAATATTTTCAATATACTGTTTAACAGCAAATTCAAATGGGTTTCTCAGGGGAATTAGCTCATGAACATGGCTGTTTAAATTTTCATCCCTAAAACAAAGACCCACTTGGTTGTATAGTTCAATGTCAGCAGTCTCCATCATCCAGACTAACTGGTCATGCTCAAGATCAGATAATAAGGCTTCATGTTAGGCGTCAATAGTACGACAAAAAATGTTACTTGCATCTAATATCAACAGGTCCATATTTTTCAATTGCAGTTATTGCACAAATATTAGGATTAGGAACCATAGCACTGATCAATTTGTATTTGTACTGCTCTGACTAACAGTCTACTTAGCAAAGCAAGAGAATGAACTGTGCAACACTGTAACACCAATCTGTATTTAATAGTTTAAATAAGAGCCAGACTACAACTTTCAAAAGAAATTCGGATGGCAAAAAAGTGCCCAATGTAATTGCACACATCCACTGTGATGCTGGGAAGCAAAAATGTAGAAACGTAACTAAAGTAGGATCATGTCTCTCACAATAGACTAAAATTGAAAACCGTTTCTATTAGCAAATCCAAGTCCCAAATAGATCTGAAAAGATGTGCAGAAATGTTTACAATAGATTAAGTGATCAAATAATTTAGTAAAAATGCACAGAAGGTACCTCCTCAATTCCAGCAATATTATTAACTGCCAGTTTCTTCAGAGAGCTTTGCAATTTTTTATCATCAGCTGTAGCTGTTCTGTGTACTACCTTCTTCTTTCTGCGAGCTGTACCCTTTCCTTTAATCCAGCTTTGAACACCCTCTGTGGTAAAGACTTTCATAGATCCACTGACCTCAGTAGAAATTCCTCTGTCTTAAATGTGCAACTCCTTATTCTGAAAGTATGCTGCCTGGCCTTAGATGTTCCCACAAGGCAAAGCAACGTCTCCATAATCTGTCAAGTCCCCTAAAGTATAGTTCCAGTAAGGTCACCAATCATTCTTTTAAATTGCATTAAGTACAGGGCAGTTGAAAAGAGTGCTGTATCTGGTAAACGGAAGGATTGGGGAGAGCAATGACTTGATCACTAATAGAAGCTTCTGGAAATCAGTGGCACTCCAGCTAGTTAACAGACTCAGTCAGACCTATGTGTACCAATCCAGAATGCTTGGCTCTGATTCTCTCTTAATCTGTTAGGAAGGGTGTTATTATGCTGGAACGAAATTAGAAATTGCTGGAAAAATTCAGATCTGGCAGCATTTGTGGAGAGAAATCAGGTGAATGTTTTGGGTCGAGTGACCCATCCTCAGAACTCTGTACATATTTTCTCTGAATTATAATATTCAGGGAGTGACCACACTTGATAATCTCGGATGACAGTGCGAATCCGAGTTAATGCTGACAGCTCGGCCCATCTCTTACAGACCTCTGAATGAGAGGCAGTAACTTAGTGGAGGCTCGTGTGGAGGAGGTGAAATTGCTGTTTTCTGAAGTGCACTCCCAGAAATGTTGCAATCCATTTTTGTTCTATTAAATTCTGCACCCCTCCCACCACCACCCCCCTGTCTAAGCCAATGGGCACTTGCTTAAAACTGAGGGTATGACCCACTATGTTCAATACTCCAGCATCTAACTTCTGAACTACACATGCCTGAATAGTATTCGTTTTTCCCTTTTTGATTGCTGCATGTTCTTACTGCTGTTGGCTTTGGTCCCCCAGACTGTGGGCTTTAACCCCTATCCCTGGAGCTTAAATGCAATCCACACTGACCCGTTTAGTGTGGTCTAAGAGAGCTCTGCCAGAAGTACATGCCTTCAGCTTAGATGTTGAGCCAAAATTTGTCTTGGTTGTGTGGCATTCATCAAAGTAATAGGGGAGGTGGGACAAGATCTCTCAGAATCCCAACCAGCATTTTTTTTTTCTTTGATCAGCATGAGAAGATTTAACTGTAGTTCAAATTGACTACCAACTCCATAACAACCAACACTATTTCAAAAGTATCTAATGTAGTTGGTCATTTACAGACTTCAAGATGTCGTGAAGGTGTATGTATATGTAAACATTTTGTATAAAATGAACATAGAGCTCTTGTGGCACAGTGGTAATGTCCCTGCCTTTGGTCCAGGAGGCCCAAGTTCAAGTCCCACCTGCTCCTGGGGTGTTTAATAACCTCTGAGCAGGTAGGTTAAATGTGTCAACTGGACTTTTTGCCACCTTTCTAGTTGGCTTCATGTACATGTATACTTAGGTTGAAAATTCTCAGCAGTATGCTTGAAACAGAAGAAATTTAAGAATTTTTCTTTTGCTCTGTAATTATACTCCATTGGTTTTTCAGACTCTTATTTATATATTCCACCAGAGAAGCTCTGATTAAGATTTCCATTCAGCAAGTGGTGTTGCTGTTCTAAAAAGGCAAACTTGTTTCTAATTTGCATGCTTAAAACTTCTAAGTAGAGCTTTACATAAAACAAAAATTCTACTTTGCCTATTGACATAATGTGTGTGTTCATTTGGCTACACCAGTCCTGGTTTAGAATTGTAGAAAGGTCCACTTAATTTTAGCTGTGAAATCATCATCTAATTTTTTTTTAAAAGTAGCAGTGCACAAATAGACCACTTGGTTATCTAGCTGGTGACTGGTTTCCTCCTTGTGTTTCTAAAATTATCTGCTGCAATTATTTTACTACTTTTCTCCAGTGCTTGTTAAAAGCTCGCTCTTTATGATTCATTCATTCCTTCATATCCATGGTTGCTCACATCTCACTCAAAGACCAAGGGAAGAAAATGCATAGAAACAAAACTCTGATCCAATTTTCCCCTCCAAATGACAGTAATCCACATTCCTTCAGTCATTTGGGTCATTAAAAACAGTCAGAGATGTACATCATGGAAACAGACCCTCAGTCCAACTCATCCATGCCGACCAGATATCCTAACCCTTTCTCATCTCATTTACCAGCATTTGGCCCATGTCTCTCCAAACCCTTCCTATTCATGTACCCATCCAGAAGCATTTTAAATGTTGCAATTGTACCAACCTCATCCTATACAGGCAGCACCCTCTGCATGAAAAAGTTGCCCCTTAGATCAATTTTACATCTTTTTTTTCCCCCTCATCTTTAAACCTATGCCCTCTAATTTTTGGGCTCCCCTACCCTGTGGAGCTATTCACTCTATCCATGACCCTCATGGCCTTGCAAGCCTTTATAATGTCACCTGTCAGCCACCAACACTCCTGGGAGAACAGCCCCAGCCTATTCAGCCTCTTCCTATAGCTCAAACCCTCCAATCCCTGGCAACATCGTTGTAAATCTTTTCTGAACCCTTTCAAGTTTCCTATAGCAGGGAGACTAGAAAAGCTAGTGCTTCCAATTAAACCTGTTGGACTATAACCTGGTGTTGTGTGATTTTTAACTTAGTACACCCCAGTCCAACACCGGCATCTCCAAATCCAATTTGAATGCAGTATTCCAACAGTGACCTAACCAATGTCCTGTATAGCCCCAACAAAACGTCACTACTCTTGTACACAATGCACTGATCAATAAAGGCAAGTGTACCAAACGCTGCCCTCACCACCCTGTGACTCCACCTTCAAGGAATTATGAATCCTCAAACACCCCACCTAACAGTACCGTGCGGGTACCTTTCACCACATGGTCTACTGTAACTCAAGAAGGCAGCTTCTCCCACTGCAGCATTTCAAGAAGGTTTGCTCATCACATTAAGGATGACTAAGGTTGCGCTGTAGTTCTGGTCTTGATGCTGATGCTGCTTAGAATTTTAAAAAAAATCAGTCTGTTCTGTGTTTTTGCAAAAAATTCTCTTGCAAACTAGAATGATGCTTGCTGATGCCTGAGAGCTAAAACATAAAGACACTGACTTATTTTCAGGGGGAATGGTAAAAGGATTGAGCACATTGGGACCATGTCCCGTGACTTGGCCTTGAACTTGTAAATAGCTGAGTAAGTGAGCAAACATGTGGTAGATGGAATATAATGTGGGGAAAATGGGAATGTTCTTCACGTTGGCCGGAAGAAATAAATCAGTATATTACTTAAACAGAACCACTGTAGAATTCTGATGTGCTGAGGGACCTAGGTATTGTGGTGCAGAAGTCTCACATTAACATGCAGGTGCAGTAAGTAATCAAGGTTTTGAATAGAATGCTGTCCTTCAAGAGAAATTGAATATTAAATGTAAGGACATTAGGGTTCAGTCATTGCAGGGCATTGGTGAGATCTCATTTGCAATACTCTGTGTAGATTTAGATTTGTTGTTCCTTGTAACAGAATATAATGAAAAGTACATAGAGTCACCATTCATGAGTGCTATCTTAATTTCTAAATAAAAGGGAGAAATGAGCAATTTGTCCGGCTGGTGCCTGTCCAAGGGCTCAGCTCCCATTCGCCTACTGGGCCGTGATCCCTTTTGACTCTCCCTTCCAACACTGGACATCGGCCAGGTCCTGGAACTGGGCTCCATCACCACCATTGCTGCTCTTGTGGCTGAGTTAGAGTTGGAGCTGGCCGTGGGCCTGGACCCCCACAGGGGCCTGGTGGTGGGCTCCCAGTTCAGGGTTCCATTCCTGCTACTCCTATGACCATGTCCAAGCTGTGTCCTGCGGTGGCCCCTGTGGGATCCTGAATCTGGCTCCTTGTTTAGTGTCTCACTCCTGTGGTGTCTGAACCCAAGCATCACTGAACTCCTCAAAAAAAAACCTGTGGAAGCAACGGTACCAAGAAAATGATTGAAGACTATAAGGGCAGGTATGGATGTGGCTGGTTCTGCTGCATGGTGACCAGGAGCCAATTGCTGTCTACCTTGCTGCTGCCATATGTATTTACAGACTTCCTTAAATAAATTATTAAAAATCACACAACACCAGGTTATAGTCCAACAGCTTTAATTGGAAGCACACTAGCTTTCGGAGCGACGCTCCTTCATCAGGTGATTGTGACAATCACCTGATGAAGGAGTGTCGCTCCGAAAGCTAGTGTGCTTCCAATTAAACCTGTTGGACTATAACCTGGTGTTGTGTGATTTTTAACTTTGTTCACCCCAGTCCAACACTGGCATCTCCAAATCTTAAATAAATTGGAAGTGGTGCGGAGGAGATTTGCTAAATTGATAGTTGGAATGAATGGGTTATCTTACAAGGATAGTTTGGGCAGACAGGACTTGTTTCCTGTGGAGTTTAGAGTGAGGGTTGATTTGGTCAAAGTGCTGAAGATCCTGAGTGACTTTAATAAGGTGCATTTTTTTGTTGTTTTTGAAGGGGTTTGTGCAGGAGTAAGTAATTCATCCCTCCAGCTGACTCTGCCGTTTTGATATCATCAGGTCGTGGCTTTTTTTTTCTCCGTTTTATAAATGCTAATGGGAGCTTTCATTTATTTCCTCCTCCCAGAGTGAACTTCACAAGAACTGTTCAGGAGCTGGTGGCCATGGAAACACGAGTCACCATGACAATGACACATGGTGTGACTGGGCTCCATTTGGTAAGAATGTCTGCTCTTGCTATCTCATGGATAAAAAGCAAAATGGCCCTTCTATCTCACCTTGGTTGTATGAGAAACACCAGTCTCTGCTTCTATCTATCTGTCTCTCTCTCACTTCACTTTCTTTTCCTTGTTTGATCCCCCTTGCAGCAGTGATCCAGTTTCACTTTAGTATTGATGTCCAACAACTTTCGTGGTTGTGGTTGTGCTTGTACTGGCCCAGAACTTGTTCAATTTCCCAACTTTCAGAGTGAATTTGAGCCTCTGATCCAGTTATCTAAAACAAAAACAGAAAATGCTGGAGAAACTCTGTAGGTCAGGCAGCATCTGTGCAGAGAGAAAGCAGAGTCAAGGTTTCCAGTCCAGTGACTGTCCAGAACACTCTTTTTTTTAATCCATTTCAATTGTGGTCAGCTATTCACTTAGCTAAAAGTGCACTTATCTGCCCATTCCGAAAAATGCTGAGTGTTCGCTCAATAAGATATTTGACGTTTTGTCCCTTTTCCCCATCCTCTCTGTTGCATTACCACACCAAATTTGCTTTAGACATTCTAAAACTAGTTTGGATTAAATTGTACTAATGAGTTGAATCTAGCACAACTTTAGGGAGTGTATTAGAACATGAGGCCATTTGAGGTGAATCCAGTATTGCTGCTAGTTTAGTTGGTGAGGGATAAAGGTGGTCAGGCCTGGATACTGCTGCTTGTGTTGGTCATCACTTGGTGACAGCACACCTGAGTAATTTCTGGAAATACTGCCAGGAAAGTGTTGCTTCACAATTTTTTTAAAATCTCTGTAGTCTTTGTCATGGCACTTTTTAACCCATCGAGTTTAATCTTTGCCATTGGCCAGGTTATTCTCAGCTCTGTCAAGGCTCCATCAAACCAACCAAGCACAGGACAGGGGAGGGCCTGGTTGGAGAGAGTGTCTGGGCTGTTTTTTGTTTGACTATGCGTTGCAGCACAACATTGTCTTCTGAAAACTACAAACGCTGGAGATCACAGCGGGTCAGACAGCATCCATGGACAGAAAACAAGCTAACTCTTCGAGTTTAGATGACTCCTCGTCAGAGCTGACATGAAGTATAGAGGTGACAGCATTTATGCAAAAGTTCGGAGTGGGGGGCAGTGGGGATAGTGGGTGTAGAAAAGTTGTTGATAGTTTAGATTAAGGTATCGCAATGTGAGAATGACAGACCAATGGTGTCTCCTGCCAGACATGAAAGGACCGTAACTAGGATGGGGGCACTTGATAAGATGAAAGAGATGGTTCACATTTTGAAGGTGTTGAACTGAACATTAGGGCCAGAAGGCTGAGATGTGCCCAGTTTGAAGATGAGATGTTGTTCCTGCAGTTTGCGCTGTGAACTACTGGAACACTGCAGCATGCTAAGGACAGACGTGGGCATGTGAGCAGAGCACTGGGTTAAAATGACCGGCTAAGGGAAGGTCAGGGTCCTGCTTGTGCACAGAATGGAGGTGTCCCACACCGCCACCTTTTCTGTTCATTACACACGTGCATACTCCCCAGTGTTCATGAGTGGGAGGCATTGCTATTCTTAGTACTGTGTCTGGTGCATAAGTCTATAGTTCAATGTCAAAATGCATGCCTGTAAATAGATCCTGCACCCTGTGCCAGACCACAGCAATCCTAACATCAGGCTGATAAAGAGAGACCTTTGTGATGAAAGAATTGCTTGCCAATTTTTTTTTAATCTGGTTTGCTGGAATAAGTAATTCTGCTTACTAACTTTTGGTTAGTAGTTGAATATACAGATTGTGACTCAGGCTAGAAGCCAAAAGGCAAATTATTTTATCGGTCTGTGCAATTAGTTTGGTTCTAATTTGACTTTTCTCATTTGCTTCCCTTTCAATGTCACATTGATTCTTGAAGACGTGGCCAGTGTTTTTTATTTGCAGGATAAAAGGCACACATTGTCACACTAACACTGACTCATCTGTCAAGCTCAGCCAACTTCAAACCCCTGTCTGTTATTGAAGCCCAGCAAATCGCACGTGGCAAAGCACCCACATTAATTACAACAACTTGATGTTGCATAATTGAAGTCCTGAACGTTTTCCATAAAGTTAAATATTTCTCACTTATCTGTCTGCACCCAGCCAAAATATCAAGTTTCTAAAATAGACTTCCTGTTTCCAAGGGACAGTTTTGGAGTGACGTCTCCAAAGAAACTTGTTTTTGTCCTGTACTTTGCAGCAACCAATCTGAAACCTTAAATGTTGAGAACACGACTTGGAAAATGTAAGTTTTTTTTGTCTGAGACAGTTGGACATGGCCTTATGCCAGGCCACCAAAGGCCCCCTCTGCCATCATATATGCTGAAATCATGTCCAAGTCTATGTAGACCAGTTGTCTACTGTTGCATTTGACCCTTTTTTAATGAAGAGAGTATAATGTATATATCCGCATTTTCTTAAGAGACCTGTCTTTGTGCATGCATTTAGAAAACAGCTTGTATAAGAAATTGCAGCTAACCCTGATCATGTTCTCATCTACACACAAATTCATTCGGCACCCACAGGGTAGCAATTAGGAATTAAATCTATTAAAAATTAAATTGTTTTGTTTGCTTGAGGTTCCATACAAGCACATAACAGCAGAGTGAGTCTAAGTAGAAAGAAATAATAAGAACAATTTTAATGCGCAGTGTCTCTGGCTGTTTTCTTTCTCAATAACTTTAGAGAATGACTTACCAGCTAAGTGTACTGGGGTTAATTGCTGTTTGCTAACTGATTACAAGTCTGGAAGAGAATTGGGCCGTAGGACCTTTGCAAGTTTGCTTTGTTTTTTTTCCCCACTAACCAACATAATTGTCAGCTGGATTTTTGAGACATCCACATTTATTTCTAAAAGTAATAAGCACTTACGAGCCATCGTCAGGACAAGAACAGGTGCTGAAGTAAATCTGGGGCATTCAAACAGTCGTAATTTACTGGGAAAGGCCCAAATGTTTTCTTAATTTGTACTGTCTGAGGATGGTGCAGGTGAAGGTACTCACTCAGTGCTGTGGGTCAATAGTTTCATGAGTCTTGCCTCCAAATTGAAACTGAAGGGGAACATCTGAGGTGATGGTGTTCTCATCTTCTGGCTTTTTATTTTAAAAGATTTTTTTTTCCCCTTCTGGATAGTAGGGCTGTGGGTTTGAAGCCAAAGAAGCTTTGCGTAAAGTGGGGCCATAATAATCAACTGGTGGAGGGAGGAGAATATTCATTTCCTTCATTCATGTGCCCTTTATTTCAGATAAACCCAACTACAGGATGTTGTTTGGTGCGCTGGATAATTCCTTCCTGATAGCCTATGCTATTGGCATGTTTTTCAGGTCAGTGTTTGAGAAATTGAAACCATGTGTACCTTCTGAATTTTGTTTTTGCTTTGAATATCCAGTGTCACTATTACCAAGATCTGGGGCAC
The DNA here is from genome assembly GCF_004010195.1 of Chiloscyllium plagiosum. Classification (NCBI taxonomy): domain Eukaryota; kingdom Metazoa; phylum Chordata; class Chondrichthyes; order Orectolobiformes; family Hemiscylliidae; genus Chiloscyllium; species Chiloscyllium plagiosum. Next base: position 30,586,250 of record NC_057744.1, on the reverse strand, counting down.
AGTGAAGCTTCATTGAACCTCTAACCTGAACTTTAACTTGTCTTTAATTCACCAGCCTGGCAATATTTCACATTTGTCCTGAATGATAGGCACCAAAATGTCTCCTTTATTTGATTGATCAATGTGTATCATGTAACATTGGTTGTAGTACATTGCTGTGCCCGACTTGATGCATTTCATCAAATGCAACTTGGAAAATTTGGTGTGATGTTCTTGTTTGGTTTTATGGCATGAGAAATGTGTTCGTTTTTTATTTTTTAAAAAATCTTAGTGCCCAAAAGAGCAAATGCTCAGGAGGAAATGTTTTCACCAGCAGATCCATGCACAGCTTGAGAATCTTTCAGCAGAGCAATCAAGGGGTTGTTAAGACTACTTGTTAGATGGCACTGAGATTTGAAGAAGAAAAAAATCACTTGATTTGAAAGGGGATGTTATTTATGCATTGCTGGCTTAGAGGTAGGGACATTACTACTGCACCACAACAGCCCACATTTGAGGTTTGAATTCTGGATTTCTGACTGATCCATGAGGGTCAGCTGATGAGGAATTAATGAGGGATAGAAATACTGCAAATCAGAGTGCACCATGTTGCGTAGAGTGGCACAGTGGCGAAGTGGTTAGCACTGCTGCCTCACAGCACGGGGGACCTGGGTTTGATTCCATCCTCTGTGTGTGCGGGCTAGGTGGGTTAGCCATGGGAAATGCAGGGTTATAGGGCAGGGAGGGTTGGAATGGTCCTCAGAGGGTGTGTGTGAAGTCAATGGGTTGAATAGCCTGCTTCTGCACTGTGACTCTCTGACTGTATCCACTGTCGCATTGCTAACCTTTCCCCCCCCCCCCCCCCCCAATCTTGGGTCATCTGATGTTGCACATCCTAGTTGCTGGCTATAAACCCATGATGTAGTTGACTGAGATCTACAGAGGAGCATTTTATCAGCAGCTAACCATCCTTTTTGCCAACCTTTGACCATGCTGTGTTCATAATGGGTAAAGAAGATGATCCATAGCTGAAGTGACAAGGGACAGCACTAGAGTTCCTGAGAACTGATTATAGTGGAGAGTGCAGATGATACAGCTTCAGTATTTTTTAAAATTCCTGTGTGTAATGAAGACTACGGTTTTTTTTTTCTCAGTTGTGAAAGCAGTTGACCAGATTCTTGGGGACTGATGTGTGTAGAAATTATCTCTGATTATCCTGACTGGTTTTGAACTCGCCTCCTGTATTCTGTTTCAGTGGTATTTTCGGTGAGCGGCTCCCTCTACGATATTACCTGACTGTCGGGATGTTGCTGAGTGGGTTATTCACGGCACTGTTTGGGCTTGGATTTTATTGGAACATTCACAGTATCTGGTACTACACGATTATACAGGTCAGTGGAGCAGTGGATTGTGGAGCCCCCCCCTCCATAGGTATCAAGTATAAATACATACAGGGGTCATTATTTACTTATTTCACCATTATCACCCTCATTGTGGACATTTCCTAACTTCATTCTGAGAGATGATTCTGATGCCCATTAGAATTGTTGACTGATATAATGGCCTTGCAGGCTTAAGAGCCATCAGCTGACCTCTTGGCTAAATGCATCTGTTAATATTTTATAGCCTCCCCCTTTTTAAAATGTTGAACGAGGTATGATTTATAAAATTGGCATGTAACAACAAGTGCCTCTGAGCCAAAAGCTCTGCGTGAGAGTTCCATCCCAAAACTCGAGAGGTGCATGGGTAATGTGATGAAGCAGCTGGAGTGCCTACCTGCAGATTGTACCTAAAACATTAAACGCAACTGAGCTGACCCACTCCTGTTTCTGTGTAACCACTGATGACCTCAAGCTGTTCAGGTGCAGCAATCATCTGTGCTAATCCCTTGTCCCATGTTCCCATTGCTGGGCTTTAAAACCTCACCTGGGTTTAAAGTTCTCATCCTTTCTCTTATTTCCATTCTACCTCCCTTGCTAAAGGCACCAGGGAATGGCTTAACCCAACATCTTGGCAAGCACCAGTTATGCTGGTTGGATCGGGATGGAAGTGTGAAAGTTATTCGTTTTTTCTTTGCAACAATTCCAAGGGCACTTTTTCTTTTGATTCTTGCTGCAATGAAAACATTGGTGATGTCAGTCCATCAAGATAGAAGGGAAAGCTGACTCTCAACAGAAGTTGTTATGAAAACTTACAGCAAAGAAAGCTACCCTGACCACAGACTCTGACTCTGCCGGGGCTTTGAACTTTATTTCCCACTCTGTAGAGAGCCCTTTCCCTCTCATATACTACATTTAGAGTAGCTCAGTTGCCTTCTTTAGCCAGATCACAAGGAGGTAATAGCTGAGATTCAATGAATTGCTGCAAGAGGCAATTCTGCTGCAACTGGAGAGAATGGTCTTGTGTTTTATTTTGGAATAGACCAAAATAGAGATGACATTCTGCTTCAGGCACTTGCATTCAAAGGGTCATATGGAGCAGTGGGTAGCAACGTGGCTCCGAAGCTAGAAGCTCCAGGTTTAAGTCCCACTGGATTGTCAAGGGAGGTACATTTATAATTCACCAAACAATGTGAATATCAACCTGCAAACCCTTCCGTCACATGTCAATAACTTAAGGAGCAAGGTCAACCAAGCAATGGAATGAAATGTTCTACGTTCAATCCATAACTGCAACCAGTGACGTGTGTAAACATGCACGCTGCCAAGGTAACATGCTGGAGCACATTGTAACGCCACCAACACAACCTCTGCCTAAAAATGTGATCTCCACTATCTCTTTCCTCCTCAAATCCTGAGAGAAATATCATCAGAAGGGATAGTAGTAATCTGAAGTTCATCCTCCAAGGTGCTGTAGATGCTGGGTTCAAGAGCAACCATTGAGTCAAAGAAGTAAATTTTGTTGGGTGACAGTATCTAGTGTTATATTTTGGGAATATGAAAATAAAGGTTTGAACTGGCGACAATCTCCCTGACTGGCAAAGCTCAGGGCTGAATGGCCTCCTCCTGTTCCAAGGGACAAATGGCAGCTTGCATTGTTGAGGCAACAGTTTGTGGGGTACAGACTCCATGAGAGATTGAGGACTTCGGCCCAAGTTGACTTAGTATCCTCTAACTGAGTTACCTTCCCTCACGCTGCAAAGCACCGCAGTTGCTGGGATCTTCAATGTGTACCAATTGGCATGAAGATTCATTGCTTCCGTAGGCTGTTGCTTTGGCAACGAAACTTAGAAGGCATGTTGATTACTGCTGTCTTTGTCAGGAGAAGTTTGGTTTCATCTCTATAGTAAACGCTGCAATCAGCAGTTCGTTTCTTCTATTTGTTCATGGGATCCGGGTGTTGCTGGCTATGCAGTAACATAAATGCCTAGACAGCAGTCAGGAGTCAACCACATTTATTGAGAGTCTGCAGTCACATGTAGGCCAGACTAGGTAAGGAGGGTGGTTCCCTTTCCTAAAAGCCAGAGAGCTCAGAGCATTCTAGGGGTCAGATACATAAACCTTTTTGAAATTTGATCTCATGTAGACAGGATGGTTAAGGTATTTGCACACTGCTTTCATTGCTTAGACATTTTGAGTATAGGAATTGAGATGTCGTATTGAGGATGTGCAGGATGTTGGTGAGGCCTCTTCTGGAATACTGCATGCAGTTCTGGTTTCCTTGCTATAGGAAGGATTTTATTAAAGTAGAGAGGGTTCAGAAAAGACTTACCGGGATGTTGCCAGGAATGCAGGGTGTGAGGTATAAAATTAGACGGACAAACATTTTTTTTTCACTGGAGCATAGGAAGTTGCAGGGTGACCTTTTTAAAGGTTTATAAAATCATGAGGGGGTGCAAATTAAGATGAATGACAGGTTTGTTCCCGAGGGTGGGGTAAATCAAGACTAGGCGGCATATGAGGGGAGAAAGGACATGAGGGGCAGTTTGTTTTACACAACTCATGTGAGGAAAGAACTGCCAGAGGAACTGGTAGATGTGGGTTTAGTTACAAACTTAAGGCATTCTGGATAAGTTCATGAATAGGAAAAGTTTACAGGACATGGGCCAAATGCAGGAAAGTGGGACTAGTTTAGTTTGGGAATATGATTAATGTGGACAAGTTGGACTGAAGGGTTTTTTTCCATGTTATACATCTGACTCTAGATGGGATTTTCCCAACAATCATTGACATTTACCTCTGTTATTGCCTCCGTTCACCACCAATAGTTGAATCCTATATGCAGTCCTCTTCACATGTTTCTTGTAATGATCTTCATTTAATATCTCTTCCACAGATCGCCAATGGTTTATCACAGACCACAGGGTGGCCAGCTGTTGTTGCTTGCGTCGGGAACTGGTTTGGAAAGGGGAAGTGAGTATCTTTTGCTGGTCTTGCAAAAAATTGCCATGCGTGTGATCAAGCATGTGAGGCTGCAGAGTATTAATCATTTCATGGCGTTTGGCACTATATCTTGTGATCAGATCGACTGATCTAATTTGCTTTGATTTTTCTTTTGAAATAATGAATGTACTTTGTCATTAGCATCATAGAGATGTACAGTATGGAAACAGCACAGTCTAACCTGTCCATTTCGACCACATATCCTAACCTAATCTAGTTCTGTTTGCCAGCACTTGGCCCATATCCCTCTAAATGATTCCTATTCATATACCCATCCAGAAGCCTTTTAAATACTGTAATTGTACCAGCCTCTGACAGCTCATTCCGTACACACACCACCCTCTGTGTGAAAAGGTTGCCCCTCAGGTCCCTTTTTTAAATCTTTCCCCCTCACCCTAAATCTTTCCCCTCTAGTTCTGGACTTCACCCCCACCCCAGGGAAAAGACCTTGTCCATTTACCCTATCCATGCCCCTCATGATCTTACAAACCTCTATAAGGTCACTCCTCAGCCTCTGACACTCCAGGGAAAACAGCCCCAGCCTGTTCAGTGTCTCCCTATAGCTTAAATACTCCAACCCTGTCAACATCCTTGTAAATCTTTTCTGAATCCTTTCAAGCTTGACAACATCATTCCAATAGGAAGGAGACCAGAATTGCACGCAATATTCCAACAGTTGCCTAACCAATGTCCTGTACAGCAACATGACCTCCCAACTCCTGTACTCAATACTCTGACCAATAAAGGAAAGCATACCAAACGCCGCCTTCACTATCCTGTCTACCTGTGTCTCTACTTTTCAAGGACCTATGAACCTGCACTCCAAGGTCTCTTTGTTCAGCAATACTCCCCATGACCTTGCCATTAAGTGTATAAGTCCTACCCTGATCTGCTTTTCCAAAACGCAGCATTCACGTTCACCTAAATTAAACTTCATCTGCCACTCCTCAGCCCATTGGCCCATCTGATCAAGATCCCATTGTACTGAGAGAACCTTTTTTTGCTGTCCCCTCCACCTCCAATTTTGGTGTCATCTGTAAACTTACTAATTATACCTCCTATGTTCACATCCAAATCATTTATATAAATGACGAAAAGTAGAGGACCCAGCACCAATCCTTGTGGCACTCCACTAGTCACAGGCCTCCAGTCTGCAAAACAACCCTCCACCACCACCCTCTGTCTTCTACCTTTGAGCCAGTTCTGTATCCAAATGGTTAGTTCTCCCCGTATTCCATGAGATCTAGCCTTGCTAACTTGTCTTTCATTTGCAGCTAATTCAGTAGAAACGCTACTGAACTAGCGTAGATGTGTGCTTTTTTTCTATTGTCCAACTTGATTAACCTGTTGCCATTTTATATTTGTTAAAAAGCTATCAATAAATGATTATATCAAATTCCAGGCCAGTCAATGTTTGTTACAGCATCTTCAACACACCTCTACGCTAACATTACTCTCTAAACTGGAAAAGAGAAGTTTAGAGTGACCTCCATAGTGACCTTTCAAACATTAGGGAAGTACATGGCTATATACAAGTTCTCATTTATGGGAGAATCCTTTAATGAGGGGGTCAAAACATAAGACGGCCACAAATAAATTGTAAGAATATTGGAGACATCAGTTTACCTTTGTAGCCAGCATGTGGAATCTGTGACTACATTAAAGTAACCCTCAGAACAGCTGAGCTGTATTCATTAGAGAAAGCAAATAAACATGAGAAGGGAATAGCAGATTATGTGAAGTGAGGGGAAATGTTCAAGGATAGGCGTGTGGAATATAAAAGGTAAAAACAATGACTGCAGATGCTGGAAACCAGATTCTGGATCAGTGGTGCTAGAAGAGCACAGCAGTTCAAGCAGCATCCAAGGAGCAGTAAAATCGACGTTTTGGGTAAAAGCCCTTCATCAGGAATAAAGGCAGAGAGCCTGAAGGGTGGAGAGATAAGTGAGAGGAGGGGGGGGGTGGGGAGAAAGTAG
>NC_057744.1:30536799-30578886 GCF_004010195.1 Chiloscyllium plagiosum | reverse complement strand
GTGTAATTACGGAAGATGGACTGTTCTACGTAGCCAACAAAGAGACAGGCATAGCTGGGGCCCATACGTGTGCCCATGGCTACCCCTTTGGTCTGGGGGAAGTGGGAGGATTTGAAGGAGAAATTGTTAAGGGTGAGGACCAGTTCGGCCAAACAAATGAGAGTGTCGGTGGAAGGGTACTGTTGGGGACGTCGGGAGAATACTAGCATGGGTCAGCTGGGCTGAATGCTCTACCATAATATTTCTGAAGGGAAAAACCTGACCTTTCTTGTCCGGTTCGAGGAACGAGACCATTCCAGAGGATTTGTACAATTGAATCTGGATTAAGCAGGGAAAGGGAAGGACTTGAGGAATTAAATTCAATGGAGGTATTAGTGAAACTGGGATAGTCACTGAACAAGAAGGTTAGGGGGAGATGTGCAAGGTCACGAAGGATTTCAATAATAAATGACTTACTATTGATGGTGTGGGAGAGGGTGGGTAGGTCATTAATCATTGGACACAGATTTAATAGAATTTGCAAAAGCATTAAGGATATTGTGAATTTTGTCTTGCGTGACAAATTGGAATCTGCGAGGGTAGTGCGAGTCAAATTCAATCATTCTGACATTTAATTTCTTCCTTCCCAAAAATCTTTTCGGGCTATGGAGAATGAGTAAGGAAGTGAGAGTAATTAATGGTTCCTGTAAAAGCCAAGACTGATCAGACAAACTGAATGAGTGTCCTGTGCTGCAACATTGAACGAGGAGAGTCCTTTACTGTATCTTAGCTTTAACCAAAAAAGGAACAATTACTTTGTTGTAACTCAACAAAAAAAAACTTCATATGTCTTGATGTAATTCATTTCTGTCTTGATTCATTCACCCCAACTCTCCCAAGTCAAGTACCTTGGTGACTTCATGCACAGTATGATGTATTTAGTTAAACAGCCTGGGAGAGATCTCTTTCTCACGAGCTCTCTTTCTCACGCGCTCCCTTTCTCGCGCGTGCTCTCGCTCTCGCTCTCTCTGACTAGGGGTGGCTTCAAAGTCCCATATAGAGGAAAAGGGGGTCTGAAAATGTTTCCTTCAGTCAATGATCTTTGAAAGCCAGCATGCACACGAGGTTCATTAGTGAAGGTGGGATAGGGTTAGGATCCTCCAAGAGGTCACCCTCCCTGAGATAATCTCCCTCAGGAGAAGGTGCTACTTAATGACTGAGAGCTGGACAGGCTCAGTCGAAAAAAAAATTTTTAAGGTCAAGATAGATTTGGATTATCAGGAATACACAGCAACGTAGAAATGAGGTTAAATCGGATCTGACATAACTTATTGAATAGTAGAGCAAGATCAACTCTTATTCCTTGTTAATAGATTGACTTTGACTTTGTGAAGAGAGTCAAATTTGTTCTTTTTGTCTGAAGAGTTTGTTATTAAGTTAATTCTTTTTGGAGACTAAATTGACCCAATCCAAAACCATGGGGAAGATTTGACTCCATACATTAACTATCAAATCAAAATCCACATTAACCCAAAAATTGTAGTTACTACAAAATACCAGATGCAGCAAAGGGAGATCTCATGGTATTACTGGTGGTGCACTTGACACAAATGGCATTGATTTCAAGCCTATTGTCCTTCAAAACTCATCCTCTTTCTGGGAAAATTCCCACTCCCCTTCACCTGAACACCAAATCATGATCTTCACCTGAATGCTGTGCATTCATCAGTAATGTCTTCATCAGAACCCTCTGTGACATCCCTGTACCTGCTGGGGCCCATTCTGATTGGTCATAAACGGCTACACCAATGCTTGTATTTCCTATACAGTTCTTGAATCAAGTCTTCACTTTCTCCAGCCTGACCCCTCCTCACTGCAGGTTCCCCACCCAATGCTTCCACAAGCAGTGGATTCCATCACTATTGTCTGCATTTGTTTTTCTCCAACTCGTTATTTAATATTTCCTTCCACCCCCCTGTAGACTAACTAGGTGATTTCCTCAATTCTGATATTCTCCCTTGAGTATAACCACTAGAATGTAGGTAACTGTGGCTCAAATGAACCTAAATATTTCACACTGCCTTTCAGTTAGAGCATGTCTAAGATATATATAGACAGAGAGAGCTACAAGTTACATGCCGTAACCCCATTTCTTTTGACCAGAAATCTGTGGTTTCTTGATTTCTAGTCGAGCCCATCCTGTGTGATTCCTGGTGGCAGTGAAAGCCTGACTTTGAGGATGTTGTGGCCTCCAGCAGTTTGCTTTCAGTGAACTGATGACATAGGGAGAGTTTTCTGGAGACCTTGAATCATAGGCATGTGGAACATAGGAGTAGGCCATTCAGCCCCTTGAGTCTGTTCCACTGTTCGATGAGATCACAGCTGAACTGTGACCCAGCCCCATATACCTGTCTTTGCCAATGTCCCTTTAAATAGCTTTGCTTAACAAAAATGTATCCATCTCCAAAGTTAAAGTCAACAGCACGATTGCCATTTTTGGAAGAGAGTTCCAAACCTCTACCACCCTTTTGTAAGTGCTTCCCAAAACCTTTCCTAAACAGTCTTTTCAATACCTGGATATTTGAGAAATGTGTAACTTTATTAATGTATAGCTCTGGGGAGGTCCATGTTTTGATATGTTGAGATGGCACCCAGATTGTCAGCTCTTTCAATAAATTCATTCTCCCGGCTGTTTTGATTGGAGCTAAATGCCGCTCTGTTTTCTAACCCTATCCTCACTTAATTTGACAGGAGAGGCTTCATCATGGGAATCTGGAACTCTCACACATCGGTCGGAAATATCTTGGGCTCCTTAATTGCTGGGATCTTTGTGTCTTCTGCCTGGGGCTTATCATTCATTGTTCCTGGTGCCATCATTGCAGCAATGGGGATTGTCTGCTTTCTCTTTCTGGTGGAATGTAAGTGATTTGGCTTGGTGATAATGTGCTTGCTTTTTGTCACAGATGGTATGCTTGTCTGCTTCTTGTGGTATGCTAGAATAGCAGCAAATGGGAATAATTAAATAAATATTTTTGAGTCATTTCCTTGTCATTTTGAGTGCAAGTGAATTGCTGTTCAATTGCGCTTGTACCTTACCTCTGCCTCTCCACCTCCAATATAAGATTATGTGGCCCACAGCAAGTGGGTAGGTGCAGATGGAGAATATCAAATTATTGCTTTGTAAACTTGAAAATGAGCAATAACTATAGTGACCTTCTCTGAGGAGGATGCAGAGATGTTGCAGTGCGATTCTTGGACAGGCTGGAACAAGGAGAGATTATCCACTTTGGGAGAAAAACTAAGGCAGATTATTATTTGGAATAATAACTTGTAAATTGGGAGAGGGGAATATTCAAGAGGCCTGGGTGTCCTTGTGTACCATTCGCTGAAAGTGTGCAGGTGTAGCAAGCAGTAGAGAAGGCCAATACATGTCGGCCTTTGTAGCAATAGGTTTCAAGTACATGAACAAGGATGTCTTGCTGAAGTTATGCAGGGCATTGGTGAAGCCACACCTGGAATATGGTGTTCCTAGCTGAGGATAGATGTTGCTATAGGAGTGCAATGAGTGTTTACCAAATTGATTCCTGGGATGGCATGGCTACTGCATGAATGGAGATTGAGTGAGTCAATTAGGATTGTATTTACTAGGGTGCAGAAGGATGAGGAGGTTCTCCTAGAATTTTATAGGCTTCTAACAGGACGAGACCAGTTTAGGTGCAGGAAGGATGTCCCTGATGAAGGGGGAGTCCTGAACCTTAAAGATGAGGGATAAACCTTTTTAAGAACAAAGATGAGGGGAAATTTCATTATCTCGAGACTAGTGAGCCTATGAAATTCACTAACATAGTGTTTTTGATAAGGAAGCAAATTAGCCATGAGATGTTTAAGAGATATGGGGGAGGGCAGGATTTAGGGTATTGAGCTTGATCAGCCATGATCATACTGAATGATGGAGTGGGCTCAAGGGGTCCAGTGGCCTACTCCTATTTTCCATATTTCTATGCCTTTGTAACGGATGGTTCATGGATACATGACATGCAGGTGGACTTCTCTAGGGTTGTTGTTGGGAAGGTGGAAGCAAGTGTCCCTTTCCAAACTCGACCTGTACCTGAGAAATCTCCAAAGAAAATGGGTGCTAGGGCCTCCTGGCCCATTGCAGACCTCCTGGCGATTGCTTGTTCACAGGAGCTGAGAATGACTTGTGATGCCTTGCCTGGGGATCTGAGATCTTTGTTTGAAAAGAGAGCTTCTATAGATTGGTAAATTCTGATATTGAACCGCTTCTAATAATTGCTGTGTAATATTCCTGAATTAACATGTGCAAAAATTACTGTTTGTTATCTTTTCCGCAGACCCTGAAGATATTGGTTGCACCCCTCCCAAACACCATGTAAGAAACTCGATCACTTTTTTTTTAACCATTTGAAATTCAGTAATGTTACTGCAATAGACACCGACACTGCTCCAAACTCAGTCCTTGCTGATCTTCCAATCCTGTCTCCAGATCAGACATGTAGTAGTGTTGTACATTGGGTCTTTGTCATCCTATGTTTGAGGATGAGCAAAGGGGAAAATTCAAATTGGTAGATCAGTCTAAAAAGTGAAAATGTTCTATTTACCTTCCATCTTCCTCCTTCTAAATGTTTTTTAGCTTTGTATGTGAGGTGCCACCAGATACAATTGTCACAATAATCTATCAATACTTCCTTCCTTCTATTTTCACATTCAGGAGTTTTACAGAGTGTGAGGAAAGATCTTTATCCCCACTCTTGACCCCCTCCCCCACCCGCATATTCTGGCAGCCAGGGCTTTGCTTGAGGTTCCGAGTGTTTAAAAGGCTGAGAGATTTTTTTTTGTTGTTTTTGCATCTTGGATCTGGGTTTCAATTATTGAGGAGGTAACTTTGCTCATGTCACAGGACCAAAAGGAGCAGGAGCCATTGTTACGCCATGGGAGCACGGAAGAGATTTTCACCAGCCCGAGTGATGTCACTGAGAATGGCAGCATCGTCTGTCCTGGTGCCCACGCTGAGCAGCCTTCTGCAATTAGCTTCTTTGGAGCACTCAAAATTCCCGTGAGTACAGGACCCTGGGCAATGTGTAATTTAAATTCTGACAGAAGTTTGTAATGCCCATGCTTTTCAAAAGCCAGTGTAGAGTTGAAAAGTTGGTGCACTGTTTTTAATCATCTCTTGAGCAAAGCTTTGTTTTAAAAAAACAATTATCCAACACATTAATTAAGCAAAATGATAAAAGTGGAAACTTAGTGCTCAAACATTTTTGTTTATGGATGTGGACCTTGCTGGCAAGCCAAGGATGTGTTGTCCATATTATTTCTCTTTCAAGAGCAGGCAAAAGCCAGTGTGTAACTCCAGACTCTGTGCCACATGTAGGTTCGGCCAGGTAAGAATGGCAGATTGCCTTCCCTGAAGGACATTAATAACCAGATGGGCTTTTACAGTCATCAATGGCTTCATAACTGCCATTCCTGACACCAGCTTTCCATTTCCATTTTATTTGAATTTAAATTCCATCAACCACTAAGATTTGAACATTTGTCCGCAATGCTTTAACTTTAAATAACCTCTTTTAGAGGGGTAGATAACGGCCTAGCGGTTTTATCGATAACATGTGCTGCTGAGAAAAATACAGCAGGTCAAGTAGCATCAGATGAGCAGGTGAGTTGACGTTTCGGGCAGGACTATTTATCCAGCCGTCATGAAGGGTTAAGCCTGTAACGTCGACTCTCTTGCTGTTCTGATACTGCTTGACCTGCTGTGCTTTTTTCCAGCACCACATTTTATCGACTCCGACTTTCCAGCATCTGCAGTCTCCTAATGATATGATCGCTTGACAGTTAATCAAGAGACCCAGGGAATGTTCTGGTCCTCACCTTTCATCCAACCAACCTCCACATACTACACATCATCCTCCGCCACCTCCAAACAGACCCCACCACCAGAGATATATGTCCCTCCCCACTCCTATCAGCATTCTGAAAAGTCCATCCCCTCCACGACCCCCTCATCAGGTCCACCCCCACTCCCCCTGCTGGCCCACACCTGACTCCTGGCACCTTTCCCTGCCACTGCAGGAAGTGCAAAACCTGCACCCATGCCACTCCCCTCACCTCCGTACAAAGCCCCAAGGGACCCTTCCACATCCATCAAAATTCACCTGTACCTCTACCAATGTCATCTAACGGATCTGTTGCAAACAATGTGGTCTCCTCTACATCGGGGAGACAGGATGCCGCCTTGCGGATTGTTTCGGAGAATATCTCTGGGATGCCCGCACCAACCAACCCCACCGTCCCGTGGCTGAACACTTCAACTCCCCTCTCACTCCATCAAGGACAGGCAGGTCCTGGGTCCCCACTGCCAAACCATTACCACCCGATGCCTGGAGGAGGAACGCCTCATATTCTGCCTTGGGACTCTGCAACCACATGTGATAAATGTGGATTTCACCAGCTTCCTCATCCCTGCCCCCCGCCCCACATTATCCCCCAAAGGCATATGCCCGAAATGTCTATTCTCCTGCTCCTTGGATGCCCCTGACCTGCTGTCCTTTTCCAGCACCACAATCTCGACTCTGATGTCCAGCATCTGCAGTCCTCACTTTCTCCTTTGAATCCTGCCGTGGCAGATACTGGAATTTGAATTCAATATATTTTTAAGAAAGCAAGCTCTGGAATTAAGAGTCATGAATCTATTATCGATTGTCAGAAAAAAAACATCTGGTTCGCTAATGTCCTTTTGGGACAGAAACTGCTGCCTTTAATTGGTCTGGCCTATGTGTGACTCCAGATCCACAGTAATGTGGTTGACTCTTAAACTGCCTGCTGGGTAATCAGAGATGGGCATTAAGCCAACCGATGTCCTCACCTCATGAATGAATTTGAATTAAATAATATTGAAATAAAATGTCCGTATATTTTTCAGTCTTTTCATTTTTCCAAGCTGCTTGTTTGCCAGTCTTAACTTTTTGTGGTTTTTATCCTTCCATGAACACTGGGAAGGTAACAAAATGAAACTGTCTGGAAGTGCAGTTTACTACTTTATGGTGTTAGATATAATGATATGTTGCTGCCACCCATTGAAATCTGTGTGAAGGGGACCTAAAGCTTCCTCATGTAGTCTTTTGTACTTGTGTAACAAAATCGTCTTCTCTGCAGGGTGTGGTTGAGTTCTCACTGTGTTTACTCTTTGCCAAGCTGGTCAGCTATACGTTCCTGTTTTGGTTGCCACTTTACATTTCATCTGTTGGTGAGTAACACTTTTTTTTTAAACAAAAAACCATGTGCACAGTTCTTTCTACTGAATTCTAGCATACTGTGTATCCACAGCACAGATGCATGGTGCTTTATGATCTGGATTACTGGGTAGGAACGTACCACACAAGTTATGGAAGGAGAGTTTTTCCATTAATCCCTGTGCAAAAGGTTTCCCACACTGAGAAATTTAATGGAATGCTGAATATAGTATTCAACTATTTTAATTGTTCAGTGATGACTGTTTAGTCTGGAACTGTTCTAAGCTGAGCAATTGGTTAGCTGAGTCAGCACCATGCTTCAAGTTTCTTAAGATCAGTTGATGAGCTGAAACAAGCACGAGTGTAAATGTGGTTTTGGAAATATTTTAGTGTAATAAGCAAACAGCGTGCACAGCGTTTTTTAAAAAAATTAGTATCTCTGCATTAGTCTGAGATGGATACAATATACAGCAAAACTGAAGCATGTGACATTGAAAAACCAATACCAATCTTGATGTCCTAAAATCACATTTGGCTTTACAATATGTTTTTTTTAGAAATCCAAATTCCTAACTCCACAATACAATCTCGCTGAAAAGTGACACCCCTGATAATCTCGTGTCCCCTCAGTACTGGAGTGTAATGACAGCTTACCTATGTGTTCCAATCTCTGGAGCTGGAGAGATCTTCCAGCTGCTGAACCACAGTTAAAACTTCCAGCAGATGTTAACTTGTGTTAATTCTAACAGAGGTTTATCTAATTTATTTTTTGTCTTTCAGTCCATATGAATCCCAAAGCTGCTGGTGACGTTTCAACGCTTTTTGATGTTGGTGGCATTTTAGGTATGTTGATTCAATGTATGTGGATATGAGGAATGTAACAGCATTTAATACAATGAGTTGGTACAGACTTTGGACTAAAATTACCTATTGACATAAACTTCTGCCTTTTCTTCCCTCTGCAAACAAGTATTTGTTGCAAATATACCTGTATGTTTGGTTTTTGTGGTTTTTGTATTAACATATTATGGTTTCCTCGCTAACTTTTTTTCAGATTGTAACTTGTACTAAAGTTGAGTTTCCACATTTGTTGGCACTCTTGTTCCACTTTGTTATTGTAGATGCTAACTGCCAGTGGCCTAGTTAGGGAATTGAAGCCAAATGTAATATTCCTGATGTGGTGCTCCTGAAATTACTGGCTCTCACCTGCCATCAATCAGGTTCTATTTTTTTGAAATGCCACACACTGTGGTCAAATCGATGCTACCCCCTCCTTATTCCATGTGGTAAGTTCACTTGAGTTGGTTTTAAAGGTCTTATGGAGTCAGTGAGAACTGTATCTAGTTGGAATTGAGAACAAATACTAAAAACAGCAAGCTCACTAGTCAGAGTATTGGAGGTTGTCAACATTACTTTGGCCTAGAGTTGGATTACAACTTAGTTACCTGTGAACCCTGAATCTCCAAACAAAATATCAGTAGGATGCATTTACAGTGCAAATTTATAACAAGAATTTAGAAGGAACTGGCTTATTGAGTTGTACAGCCTTTCCCGATCAGCCTGGTGTTGGGGTCCTTCCAGTAGAGTTTGAATTCATAGCTGACTATTCGATGCTGGCTGTTTGAAAATGCCTGAGAGTCAGTATCCACATTTGCTTTAAGTGCTTTTTAAGCAAATGGACCATGCTACCTATCCTTCCCAGTCTTTTCACACTGTTCAGTTAAGCTTAACTATAGTTAGTCATTTGTAGAAAGTATGACCGAGAGATGATAGGCCAAGGATGCTATAATGGCAAATGAAAGGAGCGTCATTATTAACAATGTGACAGAGCTGAAAACAAAAGTGTCACTTTAAGAAAAGAAGCTCAGTAGAATGAACCTCGCTGCGAAATGGAGAAACTTTGTGAATTAACTTATCCTCAGACAACGCTATAATATCTGGTTTAAAGCTATGAAGAATGGTGCTAAACCCCTAGATGAAATATGATCCCATGTGATCTTGTAGGCAAAACCGATCCCAACAGGAAATCTGACTGTTTTTCCCCCTGAATTTTTGTTTTTACAGCGACGTGTATTACCAATGCCACCACTAGGTGGAGCAGAAACACAGCTTTTGTAATTTAGTGTCAGCCAACTTAAATCAATGAGCAGCACAGTTCGGCATGATAGGCTCCTCCTCTCTGCACCCTCAATAAACTTGCAGCAGTGTACTGTTAAAGCACCCATGCAAGATGTACATGTGAAATCAATAAGAAGGCTATTGACCCAGATCACCCAAGGGGTAACATGGTGGCTCAGTGGTTAGCATTGCTGCCTCTCACTGCCAGGGACCTGGGTTTGATTCCACCTCCAGTAACTGTCTGTGTGGAGTCTGTATGTCCTCCCAGTGTCTGCGTGGGCTTCCTCCAGGTGCTCAGTTTTCCTCCCTGTCGTTTTAAAAATTGAACCAGTCCTTGCTGAAGTTTTGTACCTGGAAAAAATGTATCTACCTGGTGCTTCTTTTGTCTTGTTATTGAATTCTTCTGCAACAATGCAATCTAAGCTCCATCAATCCTTCCCCGCTCCCATCCCATGTCACTATATCAAAAAGAAAAATTACACTTTCTTTACTAATTACTTTGAAATGGGGAAATGCACTTTATTGTGGCTCGTGTTGGCTTTGGCATCATTTGTTGTGCTGCCCAGGCAATTGGATGGTAGTTTTGGTCAACACTGGGTAAGATGTGGTGGGTTACAATATGGTAACTCTCCTGGCATTGCTGTGCAAATTGCTCATTGTTTCCTTTTCATCTGTGAAGGTGGGATTCTGGCCGGAATTATCTCCGATTACACAGGCGGGAGGGCTACCACTTGCTGTGTTATGCTGATCATTGCTGCTCCTATGGTAAGGATGGCATGGACTTAGAGTGGGCATTGGCATTGTCAAAATAATTACATTTATTACACTTTGTGTGACTGCCATGGTGTAGCCACAAGGAATTAAACAGGCTGAGGGATGACTGACCTTCTGAACCTGAATATCTCATTCCTTGCAGGCAATGTATATGATCCACGTTGTAGCTACTTTTCTTTATCTTGTTTTGTGGGATGTGGATGTTGCTGGTAAGGGTTTGGATCAATGGCACAAAACTTCTAAAACTCAAAGATATTTGTAATTATCTTAACTGTACTTATGGCATTTTATTTAAAATTCTTCAGTTATCAAAATTGGGGGAAGGGGTGACAATTATTCAATGTAGGAGAGAGTCTGACTAGAGAGATTTGCTGGAATTTGGAGAAGGGGAGAGATTGCTTAATTCTGAAATCTCTGCAAAGTTGGACTGAAGATTCCTTTATCCAAAAGTCTGCTCCTGCATGCCAGAAATATTCTAACAGTCTGTGGAACCCAACCAGCAGCTTAGTTTACTGTGGCCACCAGTTCTTCATGTTAATGAATGAGCTTGGACTGTCCACGCTCCATGAGAGCCAAACAAGGAATTATTAGCCCATGCTTCCAGAGCAGCGTCTTCTGTTCCTGTGACTTGTCTTAAAAGACAAATCCTCAGATCAGGGGGACTCTTAATTTGTAGCTGCTGTTTTATGCTTGTCTCTTCCTTGCTTTTCAGTTGTTTGTCTACAACTACATTGGGAAGAATGGATTAGCAACAATTATAGGTAAGTCACTTCTCGTGTGCTGGCCATACTGTTGGGTTATATGAAGTCTTTGCTTCTAATGTAAGGATTTTCCGCACAGTTTCATTCGTTGGAT
Organism: Chiloscyllium plagiosum; assembly: GCF_004010195.1. Taxonomy (NCBI): domain Eukaryota; kingdom Metazoa; phylum Chordata; class Chondrichthyes; order Orectolobiformes; family Hemiscylliidae; genus Chiloscyllium; species Chiloscyllium plagiosum. Next base: position 30,567,907 of record NC_057744.1, on the reverse strand, counting down.
GTACTGTGTTTTAGCTTTCCAGAAACCATTTGATTAGATAGCCAAGATCATTGTAGAATATATTTTTTAAAACTGTGTAGGGGTAACATTAGCACGGAGGGAGGATTGGCTAGCCAATGGGAAATCGTACAAGTCTTGATAACTATCATAGATTGCTGGGGGCAAGTGCTATCTGGTTGACTAATACCCATTTTTTAAGGGAAGGATATCTCCTGTACTTGCATGACCTGGTTCATATTTAACTCTAACTCCATAATGCCCATTATTATAATACTCCTACCTGCCCTCTGAGATAACCTAGAAGTCACTAGGCCCAAGGGGAATTGGGGATGGGCAGAAAATGCTGACCTAGTCAGCAACATCATGTTCTAAACACTTTTTTTTCATAAAAACCATAGTTGAAATGCTTTGGCTATAAAGTAGGGATAAATTGGGGGGATTAGTGATTCAAGGTTGATTGTAGCTCATTGGATAGCACCTCAACCTCTCCATTTGGAAAGGTGCAGGTTGAAACCCGTCTTCAAGACATAATCCACAGTCTGCAAATGCAGTATTGAGAGGGTGCGCAGCATCCAGGATGTGGTGTAATTTCAGGAAATGTGTTTACAGTGAGGCCCTGATTTAGTGTAACATAAAAGAAAAACTCATCACATGATTTCTGAAAGTACTGGTGTTCTCCTCCCCATTATCCTGGCTAGTATTTATCCCACCCTCAATATCATTTAAAACCTGCTTCTCATTCCTGTGTGAGAGCTTGCTGCACATAAATTGGCTGTGGCATTGCTTGTGTTAAGTAAAAAAGTGTAGTCACTTTTATTGGCTGTAAGTGGTTTGAGGTCACTCTCTGAAAGATGTAATTTAAATTTCTGTTTTGCCCTTTCTAATAGGAATGTTAATATTCTGTGGTGCACTAGTGAATGGACCGTATGCTTTAATCACAACAGCAGTAGCAGCTGATCTGGTGAGGAGCCACTGTACACACTTTGAAAGGGTGGGGAAGAGTATGATGATTTAACTCTTAAAATCGTTTATTAAATTCCCTTGGTTAATTTTTCCAGCTTTCCAAACATACTTTTTGAAAAAAAAGTTAAATGGGCAATAATTGTGCATAACAGATAAAATAGTGATTGAAAGATGCTTAACTTTGTGATTTTTTTTAATCACCAGGGAACTCACCAGTGTCTTAAAGGGAATGCTAAGGCTTTATCAACTGTCACAGCAATCATCGATGGAACAGGTTCAATTGGTGAGTCACTCAACTAATTAGTGAATGATATTAATGGACTACATCTGATTTGTGTTAGATTAATCAGGTGAGAATCAAGATATATTTTGTTTATCAAATTAACTAATCATTAATTTGCAGGTTTTATGCTTTTTTATATTTGAGGAGTGTGCTCTTCTATTAGTGTGTTTTTTGTTTAAGTCAATCTGAACTGTACTAGCAGACCTCCCATGACTGTGTGCTTGTGGCTTCAGAGTGTCTTACTCTTGTAATTGAGACCTCAGCAGTTTGGGTAGAGGTGTTTACATTGGCTGGCATCTTGATAGCCACAAAGCTGCACTGTAAGCAAATGTTACTAGAAGTGAACCAAAGTTAAAATGTTCACAGAGGAGTAAGTTTGAAGATTACAGTATTTCTAAGTCTAGTGGGACACGGTACAATGCTAACTACGTGGTGGGTAATTTCTTTAAGGAAGGAATATTCTGGGCACTCACCTTTTTTGTCCATCATGAGAATGTGATTAAGTCTAATTGTCCTGAGAATCTGTGGTAATGGGTCTTGAAGCTAGACAGAAGGACTCGTGTAAGAATGGCCTGCAGCCAGTGGGGAGGGAGTTGGCTGTAAGTAAAATGCAGATTATTGAGACCTAGTTATCAAAGCCACCAGGAATGGGAATGAAATGTCTCTCTGGTTTGACTGTTAAAGTCTGTTTTGAGATTTTTATTTGGATATTTGATTTGGCTCTTTATGGTTACTAATGCTCAGCATCAAAGGTTAGCTGTAAAGCATGTGTATTGTGGAAAGTGAACATGACAGCAGGTTTGGTGTTGTCAGGTGTGCTCTGCTGTCATTGTACAAGGTCATGGCTCGGTGTTCCTGTTAATGACCCTACCCCATTCTGCATGTGTGGGTACAGGTGAGGAGCTCTACTCCAGTTTTGAGATGGAGCATATGTTTCTGTACCAGCTCTCTAGGTCTAGAAATACCAGACCAATTGTCTTTGTACTTATTGCTATCATGCAATAAATCTTCTTGATATCGAAGAACAATTCACTTCTGTAGATGCTATACAGTGGTGTATCCTCGACCACTCATCACCAGCTGGGCCCAAGACAAAGGAGGACTGGTGGCAGTGACCTGCCTCTAACAATTCTTGTGCAGTACTACACACTGATAAAGGTGGCAAATACCACAGTGTTTCCAGAAGTGGTCATTTGGGAAAATACCACTCAAAACACTCCTGCTCCATGTTCTAACAATTATCTAAACAGAGTCAGTTTTTACCTGAAATAGTAAAAGTACTGCGGATGATATAAATCATACAAAAATGGAAGTTGCAGGAAAAGCTCAGCAGGTCTGACAGTGCCTGTGAGGAGAGAAACCGAGTTAACATTTTGGGTCTGATGACCCTTCCTCAGTTCTGAAACGTTAACTCTGATTTCTCTTCACAGATGCTGCCAAACCTGCTGAGCTTTTCCTGCGACTTCTGTTGATATTTCAGGTGTTTACCTTTTGGTTGCAAAGTTAAATGGTTCCCGTGTGGTTGACCAAGCTCTTGATCAAGTTGCTTCGAGCCTGGCCCTCTGTTCTCCTTGTGGCTCTTTTGAAATACATTTTTTTTCCTGTATTTTAAATGCCAAAACTACTACATCTTGCAATGTGGAGATAATGCCCTTTTGGCCTTTTTGAGTTTGAGACGCTATAAAGAGAGCTTTAATTTTTGTCCTCAGCACTAAAGTCTCTACTAATATACTTCATTCTGCTATGCTGTTTGTCACTATTCTGTGAACAAATACAATGGAGTTTGAGTTTTGTGAAAGTTGGAACACTGAATGAAATGAGAAGTAGCACTTATGTTGGAATGTTCCTGGTCCTAAGGATTTTGAGGGTTTTTCTCTGCTAAGCACTACATTTCTCTGATTCTCAGTTGTTGCCTTCAAGAAAGAATTGACCTTATTCTTACTGCTGAACATTTCAGACGTCCCCACACGGAAGGGGCAGGTGTGAGTGCAGAATGGTTTGATCTTCCTGCTATGTTTATTTTCCAGGTGCTGCATTGGGCCCACTGCTGGCTGGACTCCTCAGAGACTGGAACAGTGTCTTTTACATGTTGATTACATCTGACATCTTGGCCTGTCTGGTATGACACTGTGTGTTCTATAGCCTCTTTCTGCTCTCCTTTTTAATTGTAGCCCTCCTTTTTTCTCTTCACATCCCCTTTGTCCAAGTGATCTCTTTCTCTCGTCTCTCTGTCTGCCCCTCTCTCTCTCTCTCTCTGTCTGTCTGTCTGTCTGCCTCTCTCTCTCTCTCTGTCTCAGTGCCTGCCCCGCTCTCATTTTCGGAGTGGCATGATGTTTCAGTGGTTAGCACTGCTATCTCACAGTGCCAGGGACCTGGGTTCAGTACCAGCCTCTGGCAACTGTGCAAACTCCACTCAAACATTCTCCCTGTGTCTGTGTGGGTTTCCTCCCACAGTCCAAGGTTGTGCAGGTTAGGTGGATTGGCCATACTAAGTCGTCTGTAGTGACTAGGGATGCACAGGCTAGGTGGATTAGCCATGGGAAATGCAGTGTTACAGGGATAGGGTAGGGGGTGCTGGATCTGATTAGTATGCTCTTTGGAGGGTCAGTGCAGACTTGATGGGCTGATTGGCCTCTTTGCATCCTGTCAGGATTCTGAGATGCATTCTCAAGCTCTCCCTCCCTCTTTCTTTTTCACCCTTTTTTTTTCTTTGTTTCTCCTCTCTTTTCTTCATCTGTCTTTACCCATATAGTTACCTGTAGTTACACCAGTTACAGATTTTATAAATACTCCTTAGGTTAATGTTATTGTTTTTAAATGTTTTCATTTATAGAATAATAATCCATTAGTAGATCAGGAAGCCAGGATTCCCTGGCTGCTTTTGTTATGCCTCATTGCATTCCCAAATCCAGACACTGATTCACTTGTACAGGGCCTGCTACATAGTGAGTGAGACTAACCAATTTATAAATTAAAATTTTCTGCTTTTTACAATTCAAGTTGCAATTGTTTTTGGTTCAACATATCCCATTTGGAGATTTTTGAAGCTGTAAAATATTGCTGAAAAGAGATTCTTTGTCATAGCTTTATTATTTCATATTTCAGTCAGGATAATTTGCAAGAATACCACATTCAAAGAAAAAAAAAGTTTTAAACTGCACAAAAGAACAGTATGTGTCATGCCATGCATTAGTGGGAGCATTTTCCACGATCTGTGTCCTACCAGTTAGTCTACTTGCCAACCATTCGATGTTTTCTTTTTGAGTATAAATGTTTCTATTTGAATTGGAATTCTTGAGTTTCCTGATCAGGGCAAGATCAATCACAGGTTTGTCTCTTTTCAGCAATGCTCAAGTTCTGTATTAACGAGAGTTCACAGAAGATGGAAAACGTCATACTTTGCTAAGTGATTTGTGCTAAGGTTGATGATCCCTTTTCTCGAGACACAATTCTATCAGTGTATTGGATAGCCAGTTTGTTGTGGGCTTTTCCACAACACAGGAACTCTCAGCGTTGCCCCACTCTGGAGAACTGCTACTTAAAAGGCCAGACTAGTGCCTAATGGAGTGCTGAGACGACTGTTGGAAGGCTGTCCTCCTAGAATGATGCTGGGGACGGGGGGGGAAATGGAGGCAAGGAGAGAGAATGCCCTGATGATGCCTGGGAATAGATTGGAGCTGTAGCCTAACTGGAGGATATAAAGACAAGAATGAAACCTGCCCAGTTTCTTGCCCCTCTTAGATTTTGGATTTAACAAGAACCAATTTTCTTCTTGTCTACCATTAGGAGAAATGGGGATGATTTTAAGTGTTATAAAGGGAAGCAGAAGAGTCTTCCTTTTGCTCTACTCCCAACGTTCTGATCATTCTTATCTGACAATGTTCTACTGTGCAGATGGCTTTAAATGGTTAATTATTGCTACATGGGATTATTCTGAATATTTTCTTCCCCATGAACCACCATCTCCTTTTTTTTTAATGTGGGCTAGCTTGAAGTAAAACTGATAGTTGATGTTATTTACAGGAGACAGTAATCCTATTGGTTTAGCCCCTGGGGTCACTCTGATCTCCTATTGAATGGAAATGGTTTGGGCGCTCGAGCGGTTGGTGTTAACCTGGGTTCTCTGGGCACGCTCCAAACCCGCATCTCTCTCTCAGATAGCTCTGTATTGGATTTCACTGGGATTGGGAGCTCATGGGCAGAATGTTTTTACATTATTTCATATTAATTGTTTTTCTCTGGCTCTTGTTCAGCTGTTGAGCAGACTGGTGTACAAGGAAGTTCGAGGTTGGTGTGGATACCCCATGCGGCTGAGAAGGTAAGAATGAAGCCCTCTGTGTGCAGTTTCGGCCTGAGAATCAGCCTGTGTTGTGTTGATTCTGGAGTTCTTTGACAGCAGTCTGTCGCACTGGCTCAGTGTTTCTGTAGACAGACAAATTTACATTTCCTTTTTATCATATGATAAAATGAGACACTTCACTCACGTGCTAAATTCCTCTCCTAGCCCACCCAATCGTCATTCATTTTTAAGAGTCTGGGCTACATTTCTGTGGTTCCTTTCTTTAAGGCAACAAGCTGTACTAGTGTGGCTGCTCTCAGCAGTGTCTGGGGAAACTGATTTTTTTTTCCTGGAAACTCGCCAGTGTTCTCAGGAATCCAACACTGTTGGCTCTTCTGAAAAGCAGAGAACGATAACTAGGCATATTCGTATCGCGTTCTCTATTTTATGGCTCCCAATAATGCTGCCAGTGTTTGGGATTTTGTAAAGGAGATCCCATTTGATAGTGTGACTGTGCTCCTTCTGAAATTTTTGAACTCTGGTATCCTGATATGTCTATGCTGCTTCATTCAAATTTTGTCCTTTTTTCTGTTTATGTATTTAAGGGTAATACTTAAACTATTACTGTCAAACTGGTCATGTAATGTCTTTTTTTTTGGTCAGTGTGAATTGTTTCCTTAGCTTAACATGAGAATACAGACTCTCTAGCTCCCTCTGTGCAAGGGAGTGTTTCATTCTATTGGTTTAATAAACTTGGCTTTTGGGAGTCAGACCTCTCTCTAGTCTGCATCCTTTCAGTTAAATCATTGTGAGCAATCTTGACTCCATTTGCCTCTTCCTTTTTGTTTTGTTTTTGTTTCTTGGCTGCGTGTCCCTTTTGACTGACCTTGCTCTCGACTTGAGAAATCCAGTAAAGCCCCAATCTGTCTTTTTTTTTCCCTTTTTTGGTTTCAAATGTTCGCCTGCCCTGTGTGTGCAGTGGTGCCTCCTGACATCAGCCCTAAATGGCCTAGTTCTAACTTCAAGGTTACTCCACTGTGTTCTGGACTATCCCACCAGAGCAAATGGGTTTCTTTTCTCTCTTTCAATTCCTTTTCATCATCAGCACAGTTGGAAAATTCCTTTTAATCTTTTAAACAAGTGAATAAGATACTTATGCAACCTAAAAGGACTATTTCAACTTTTCATTTGTATGCTCCAGTTCTCGAGTGCTTTTCAAAGTGGATTTTTGCTTGCTGTATAAAGAACCTTGAATTGATTTTACAATTGCCGGTGTAACTGGGGTCTTAGGGTAGGATATCTCTTGATGGGAGCCCTTGACATACAAGGTAGATTTAGCACCGAACTGTACAAAGTAAAGCAGGAGATTTGGATGGCATCAACTCCCCTGGACTCTGAAGCACTTACGGATTTTTGCAGCAGTGCTGCTTTAGAAAAATTTGAATAAATGCTTTGTATTGTCCTTGGCTTAGCAATGCATGACCTCATTGGCAATCAGTTTAAATTCCATTTTGTGCTGCTTTTTCTTAGCTAGGGGAGGTAATGGAGAGGCAGCACTCTGCGCTTTCAGTAAGATGTGGGCAGCGATTTGTACTGGAAATGGGTTCTGTGCAAGGGCCGAATCAGCTGCTGCCCCTTTCTGCACCGTAGGGACTGTATGAGAGGCACTGACCCTTGGAGCATCCCACCCAGATCCCCGTAACCCTGCATATCCCATGGTTAATCCACCTAGCCTGGACACGATGGGCAGTTTACTGTGGCCAAACCCCCTAACCTCAGTATCTTTTGGATTGAGGGAGGAAACCAGAGCACCCAGAGGAAACCCGCACAGACAAGTAGAGAACATGCAAACTTCATGTTGCCCAAGGCTGGAATCCAAACCAAGGTCCCTGGCGCTATGAGGTATCAGTGCTAACTGCTGCCCATGACCAGCTCTCGAGCAGCTGAACTATTAAGGTTTGTCAAAATAAGATGTTAGAGACCTGATGGCACTGCTCCTCAAAAGGGCATCACCTTTTACTGGAAGAATTTAAAAAGCAGGTGCGGTGGAAGCAAAGAATGGAAGGTAAAACTGAAGACTAAGAGGGCTGTAGATTTAAGTCTGTATTTAGCACTAAACCGCATAAATCTCTAACTCCTCTTCCCCTCTTTTTTGTTCTGTAGGTTTAAGGAGTTCTGATTTAAGAATGCTCTTCAGAGAAGTTCCTAAATGAGACCAGGAGACTATATTTTTGTGGGTTAATTTAATACTTTGGAAGAGGTATGGAGCTTTGAAGCCATCGATGTGTGGGAGTGAGCTCTCTCGATCCAGTGCAATGAAGAATAATGAGTCTCTTTAATCTCTCGCATCCCTCCCAGAGACTAACATCAGAAAGAGATTAAAGTCCTCTCAGCTTTGAAACTGTCAATTAAATTTTAGACTCTCTATTGAAGATTGCCTTCCAATTGATGGTGAAAAGGACTTCATTTGACAACAGAATCTGTGTCTGATGTACTGTCTTTTATTGTTTTAAAATGTATACCATTTGTATAATCTTTTGTTTCCCAGCTCAGTGTTTTTAACAATTAGCTTCAAAAATCAAACAAGCTTTTGATTTTCTTTTTTATTTATTCAGGGGTTTTTTTTTATTCAGTCTCTTTCAATTTTTCCTATTTGTGCTGCAGCTTGAACCAGTTTAATTGGCTCTTCGTAAGGATTGAGAGAGAGAACCTCGCTGTCTCCCTTTCCCACTTGGGAAAAGACTGTGCCTGTCAGCGAATGCACCAACTTCTTAATAGTAATCCTTGTTTTAAAAGGGAAAATAAATGTCAAGGGTGTATGCCGTGCATATTGTACTTTTTCATGTTTCCCTTTTTACTGTCCACACGCTGCAGTGATCTGATTGACATGAAGCTGACTTTAATGCTGCCTGAAGCCACAAAGGCCAATGGTTATGCTGTTCTTCCATCATCTCACATGGACAGGTGCGCAAAGATGCAGTTGCACTCTTGCACTCCACAGACCATAAAGACTTCAGATAGAAAAGCAAAACCCTGGAAATTCTGCAGTTCAGTGGTATGAGTATCGACTGAAACATAGTGCCTCGACCAATGACCTTTCATCAGAACTTGCACATGTTTCTTGCCTTTTTATTCCAGACACATCCACTGAGCCTTTCCATTACACCAGCAACTAGTGTAAAACATAAAATTTTGGAGGGTAAACTCTCATGGATTGTAATGGTCCATTTTCCGGTTAACTTCATAAATTTGCTGCATTTTCAGTATGCGCAATTTCTATTAAATTGCGTTAAGACATTATATAATTCAGACAGATAAGGTGGCACTCACACATGTGCATCCCATTCGTTCCTGCCCATTTGTACAGGCAGCCTTTTCACCTTGTAGCTTCTAAAGGAAAAACCAGATGATTCAAGTAATTCTTTTATCTCAAGCTTACACAGGCATGATCAGACAAATGACCTTTTTCCATGCTCTAGGTTTTATACCCCCTTCAATATTGATGTCAAGTTTAAGGTGTAAGACATACGGGGTTCTGACAATTGATTTTATTTTATCCTATGTGTTGGACTAACTTGGTGATTTTTCACTTTGCTGCAAGAAAGATCTTGCATGTATTTCATACCTTTTGGTTACCTTGATATCCCAAAACATTAAGTCTGTGTTTTCTCTCCACACTTGCTGCCAGATCTGAACTTCACCAGCAAATTCTGTTTTTGTCTGAGTTCCGGGATCCGCAGTTTTGCTTAAATGTTTTGAGGAGCTGCATGTGCAGGGGATTGTTTTGCCAAGGTACGAGTGTCTTGTGTGCAGTAAGCTTCAATGTTACCTTTTGGGGATGTGATGTTCACTTGTCTGAATTCTGTCTGCTATGGGTTCAATAATGTGTAGCATTGATGCAATCTTCTAATTGGACTAGCTGCAGCTTAACCAAGGGAAATGCAAACAAAGGAGGAGAAACCTCCTGAAGCTGATGGCACCATCTGGGCTGAGATGCCCTTTGGGGAGTCAGTATGGACTCACACTGGCGTGGCATGGTGACTCAGTGGTTAGCATTGCTGCCTCTCAGCACCATGGACACTGGTTCAATTCCAGCTTTGGGCAACTGTGCTGTTTGGACATTCTCCCCATGTCTGTGTGGGTTTTCTCTGGGTGCTTCCAAATTTCAAAGATGTGTAGGTTAGGTGGATCAGCCATGAAAAATTGCTCTTGTTGTCCAGGGATGTGCAGGCTAGGTGGGTTAGCCGTGGAAAATGCAGGGATAGGGTCTGGATGGAATGCTTGTCTCTCTCTGTCTCCGTCTCTCTCTCTCTCTCTCTGTGTGTGTCTCTCTCTCTGTCTCTGTCTCTCTCTCTCTGTCTCTCTCCAATTCTGTCAACAGTGCAGGAAAGCTGCATTCAAAAACACTAAGAAATGATCCCAAATCCTAAACAAAGGCAAAGACCCAGCCAATGAACTAAAGGCTGATCACAGCTGTGCAGATGAGTGTTCCATGATAATGATCAAAAGGATTCTGGGAACAGCTTAGGAAACTGTGAACTGCCTTGCTGGTACAGAACTTGTTTGTTTGTTTTTCCTCCAGCCATAATATTGAGGACTCATCTACTTTGTGAGAATTTAAAAGGGATAAAACCTCTTTGAATTGTAATAAAGAAGCAATTCATTTTTCTCTTCCTACTCCTTGGTTATGAAAGTTGGTGTTTTCTTATTTAATGACAAAACCTGATACTTTTTTTTTCCTTTTTTAACCTGAATCAGATATTTGGGTAACTTTGGCATTTTCATAGTTTGACAAATGTTCACATGTGGCAACACAAAACAATGCGGCTTGATTTTCAGCGTACAATCCCAAGTAAGTTATGACAGAAGGGCTGAAGAATCTTGTCAGACAAGACATTAATTCTGTTTTTCTGTCTCTGTGGTTGCTGCCTAACCTGCTGATTTTTCTCTAGTGCCTTCTGTTTTTATTTCAGATCACCAGTATCTGCAGTACTTATTGCTTTTCATCCAGTTGTAGATGCTAACAGATCTGTGGCCTATTTAGGACCTCTAGGGCTTAAAATAGGACTATCAAAGATTTTTAGTGAAAAGTATTGACAGGACACCACCAGCAAGTAACGCAAGTTCAGGTTGTATGAAGCTACTGAAACTTCAAGAACTAGATCAGGGCTGATTTGTGGTCATAAGACTGCACTGTCCTAGTTGATGTGAAATCCAACCTCTTAAATATCATTGAGAATATATGGTCACTCAGAATTGGAACTGTTGGTTCAAGCCATGATTGATAAGTTGTGCAAATGATCATCAGCCTGAATGTAGCAGAATTGAAGGATAACTGGCTCTTGTTCCCTGTAATCAAATTGCTCATTTCATTTTGTATAAATGTAAGTAACTTAATTTTATGTGTTTAACTCTTGTAATTCTTAAGATTACATTCCTGCACAGCATGATTAATATCTGATCACTGGGTTGGCTGTGCAAATGGATTACGAGAATCTGCATTTTCAGGCTTTGACCGCCATAGGAAGCTCCTTTCACACTGTACCAGCTGCTGGATATTCACTTCAATTGTTCATCCCTCAATGGGTGTTAGCTCTGCCAAATTCCTTAGGTATATACTGGCATAAAAATCTTGCCACTGATTGAGAAAACAGTTGTAGAAGTATGTTAGATTCTCTCTATTTTTGTTTTGGGTGTTTGAAAGTGTTGCTCACGTTCTTTCAGAGTCAATCCAATACTTTGCAAAAGCTGCCAAGCCCTGAACGATCACTGCTTATGCGTGAGCATACACATGGACATGTGACTAAGCAGGAGTAGGCCGTTTGGTCCCACAAACCTGCTCTGCAACTTCCTCAGATCATGGCTGATCTGGTCATGGCCTTTAATTTTCCTGTCTGCCCTTTTAACCTTGTGACTCCCTTGTCAATGATTGCTGTCAGTTTCTGTTATAGTGCCCAGGCTAAGTCTCCAGTTCCCACTGAGCAAAATTGCTAATGTGCAAAGTGAAATAATTGAAACGCTTTTCTACCTTTCATTTGTGGAAAGTTGCAAGTTCAAACTGTCCACAAGCCTCTTACTTTACCGCTATCTGCAAATGTGTCAGGTTCCACTGAAATAGTGTACAATTATCATAGTGAATTAAATCTAGTGGATTCACTAGTTTTTTTAAAAAAAGAAATGTACAGGAGGATACTGTGATTTTAATGAGACATGAAATTAATGACAAAAAATTGTTCAAACAGCCCTTGAATGACATTAAACATTAGACTACACACAAAATTGTGCAGTTGTTCCATTCAAGTTGATTTCTGTAGTTGGGGGACATAGTCAACCTGCTGTATTTTTAAAATCCATTTTTGCAACCAGTCTCTTAATTCTCATTGTTATTCAGACATTCCTATTGCAATATGCTGTGTTTCTCTCTATGCAGGTTTGTGAGACCACATTATTGAGCTGGTTTATATTTATGTTGTAGTACTTCACTTTGGTCACATGTCTGGGAATATCCAGATCAAATGGATTTCCAGTTAGTGGGTCAAAGTCTTGCTGCAGAAATGACATTGGATCCCTTCATCAAGCTGAACTCCTGCCAGTATCTATCTATTTTGTCCCTGTTGAGCATGAGATTTGCCGGTATGTACATAGTATTCAAAGTGCAGGATGAAATCTTTGGCTTTCTGACTGTGTTATGTTGGATAGATGAGTAAAAACCATGCAGCCTTGAAACCTCATTATAAACTTCCAAATAACAACTACCTCCTAATACTGTCAAATCAATTATCCATTGGAACCACAGTCAGTCATTCTGTGGAACAGTTACTGCTGAGTTTTGGTATAGCTTCTGATTCAAAAGCAGGTACAATAAAATAATTAGGTAATGAGTTCACAGATACTGCATGGGTACTTTTATTAATCTTTGGATTTGACTAAATGTTTTCTCTCTTGTCGTGTGTTTTTGGGCCACACCGGAGTTTTGGTTCAAGACCAGAAAAGATTATTTGTAAAATAAAATTATTGTAAAATATTTGTGTTAACACATTTTATTGAAGCTGTATCCTCAGCTTGAGGGGAGCAAGGACTTGTTTGTTTTTTCTCATGACTGTTTGCTATATAGGACACCTAGGGTTGGCTCAGTGGTTAACACTGCTGCCTCACAGCATCAGGGACCCAGCCTTGGACGACTGTCTGTCTGTGTGGAGTTTGTCTGTTCTCTCTGTGTCTGCATGGGTTTCCTCATGGTGCTTCGATATTCTCCCACAATCCAAACAAGTGCAGGTCAGGTGGATTGGCCATGCTTTTTTAAAATAAAATTCCTGTCGTGTCCAGGGTTGTGCAGGCTAGGTGAGCTAGCTATGTGAATGTGGGGTTACAGGGATAGGGTAGGGTTGTGGATGGGGATGCCCTTCAGAGAGTTGATGCAGACTTGATGGGCCAAATGGCCTCTTTCAGCACTGCAGGGTTTGGATAATACCACGTCAGATCTGTACTCAAAGTTCAGCTTGTGCTCATGACTACCCACTTGGTTGTTTAAAAGCCGCCTCTCTGACCAAGTTTTATTTCTGGTCCAGTAATCTTTCCTCCTGCTTCAATACTCAGCTAATATTCTAGGGACCAGGGTTTGAATTTGAATTCAGTAGAAATCTGGAGTTGAGTCTAATAATGACCATGACTATATTGTCGATTTTATTAAGAAAAAACCCAGAAGCTTCACTAAGCCCTTTAGGGAAGAAAATCTTCAATCCTTACCTGGCAAAGGGTGGTGCATGTGGAGGATGAGCTGCCAGAGGAAGTAGTGGAGGCTTGGACAAATACAACATTTTAAAAGGCATCTGGATGGGTGTATGATTAGGAAGGGTTTAAGAGAAATATGAGCCAAGTGCTGGTAAATGGGACTAGATTAATTTAGGATATCTGGTGTGGACGAGTTGGACCGAAGGGTATGTTTCCGTACTGTACATCTCTATGGTCTGGCCTACATGTGACTGCAGACCCACAGCCATGTGATTGACTCTTGACTGCCCTCTTGGCAATTGGGGATGGTCAATAAGTGCTAGCCCAGCCAGTGATGCCTCAACCCATGAATGAATTTTTACAGGGGAATTTGGAAAATGCAATTTTTAAAGTGTCTTGACAACATTCAATGTGCTGAATAAATATGATCATTCCTCTGTGGCTGAGGTACCAAGGTGTAGGGAATACTAGCTACAAAGACAACCCGCAGTGTACCAGCTGATGCACTTTACAAGTAGCCATCCTCTGCTGTCTTTGCAAGCTTGAGCTGATTGCTCTCGATGTCACTTTGCTGTTAAATCTGGCATAATGGTCTGCATAAGAGACAATGCTTCAGTAAGGGCCTGTGTGATGGAGACGAGCTGGAACAACACAAAATGGACTGGGGGGAAAAAAGCCATCACAATCAAAGTCAACAACCTGCTGGCGCTGGCTTGATTTTTCCTGTCTCTGGTTTTTCGATGAGCATATAGAAAAACCAGGGAACCAGTAGGGAAAACAGAAAACCTTACCACCACAGGAAACACTTGTCAGCTTTCATTTATACAGCACAGTTAATATAATTGGAAAATTTAGGCAGTGACTGTTGCAGAATCTTGATTTGCATAGGATAGTGCATGACCTCTGGGAATCTCTAAGCACTTTAAGTGTGATCGCTGTGGGTAGGTATAGGCAAGGTGGTAGCCAATTTGTACGCAGCAAGCTCCCACGAACAATGTAATAATTGATTGGAAGGTGAATGCTCAGTGTTGTATCAGCTCTCTGGTGGTTTAGCTGGCTCCATCCTCTTTCCTGATGGGAACCTGTTTGTCTAGTGTATTAGAGGAAACCCACTTGATAGATCTAATGAGAAGAAGCTCCTGTCCTAAACAAGATGGAGTTTATTGTGCAGTAGTAATTGGGTTTTATACGATATGATGTGAGACATTGTTAGCCAAAGACTCTGAAAGAGCTGAAAATGTGTTGCTGGAAAAGCGCAGCAGGTCAGGCAGCATCCAAGGAACAGGAGAATTGACGTTTTGGGCATAAGTCCTTCTTCAGGAGAGTTGTTCCTTGGATGCTGCCTGACCTGCTGCGCTTTTCCAGCAACACATTTTCAGCTCTGATCTCCAACATCTGCAGTCCTCACTTTCTCCTCAAAGACTCTGAAAGACCCAACTGGTGGATTTTTCTCCTCAAAAATGTTGAGCTGTTCACTCAATAAGATGCAATGTTTGGTGCATACCCATTCAGACACGTACTGTATAGTACTGATCAAATAATCTACTTCAGTTATGTTTTTTGTAAGATAAATATTGACCAAGACAGTGATGATAAATCTTCTGCTCTTGCCATTAAATCTTTTATACCCATTTGCAAGACGGGACCTCATGCTTGGTGCTCCACGATACTGAAATGAAATTCCACAGTGGGGCAGTACAGTAGCTCAGTGGTTTGCACTACTGCCTCACAGCACCCGGGTATTAAGTTTGATTTCACCCTTGGGTGATAGTGTGGAATTTGCACATTCTCTCCATGTGTTTGGGTTTCTTCCCACAGTCCAAAGATGTGCAGGTTGGATGGATTGGCCATGCTAAATTGCCCAGTGCATCCAGGGATGTGCAGGCTACGTGGATTAACCCTGGGAAAATGTAGGGTTACCGGGATAAGATGGGGTAGGTCTGAGTCCCTGCTGTTCAGAGGGTTAGTGTGGACTCAATGGGCCACACTGCAGGGATTCCATGATTCTGTATATTTAGAGGAGGAGAGAAAACTGGATTTTGTCACCAGTAACCCTTCAAAACCTATATATGAAGAATAAATTGAAAACCGTATAGGTCTATCCTTTCATTTCATCACAGTTATTGCGCATCCATTATAAAATGTTTTCGCTGTCATCGTTCAATCATCCTGGACTTCAGTAGGATTTATGTTTTCTTTCCCCCAAGCTTATTTAAACTAAGCATTAATGTAGTGTCCAAGCAAACACATTCATATACAGCAATAGTCCCAAGCTGTGACACTGGTGTTACAAAGCAAAGTTTGATACCAAGACAGTAAGGAAATATTTGGGCAGCTGATCAAACACCTGCTTCAAAAGATAGATTTTGAGAAGTGACTTAGAGGGAAAAGAAATCAAGAGACTGAGTATCTTAGGACAGAAATTATTAAAAAATGAGGATTTTAACAACTGAAGGCACAATCCCAAATGATGGAACAATTGAAATCTGGGATGGTCAAGAAGCCAGAATTGGAGACTGGCTCATGGCAATGGCATGGCACAATCTGAAAATGAACGTGAACATTCTAAAAGCAAGTGGTTGGAAGCAAATGTGGCTCACTAAGCACAATGTGACTAGCAACAAAGGAAGAAGGGAAGCGCAAATAAGGAGGATGAGAATCTACGGAGGGATACAGACAGGTTAGGTGAGTGGGCAAAAACATGGCAAATGGAATATGTGGGAAGATATAAGGATGTGCATTTGGATATCTATATATCTATTTTATTTATATAGCTGAATATGATTTAAATGGAGGAAAGCTGCAACACAGGAATGTGCATGTCCTCATATATGACTGTGTAAAAGTTGGTATACAGGTTCAGCACGTAATTGGGAAGGCAGATTGGTGATAAGCTATAAAAATAGGGAAGAAAGTAAGGACTGCAGATGCTGGAGATCAGAGCTTAAAAATGTGTTGCTTGAAAAGCGCAGCAGGTCAGACAGCATCAAAGGAGCAGGAGAATCGACGTTTTGGGCATAAGCCCTTCTTCAGGAATGAGGAGGGTGTGCCAAGCAGGCTAAGATAAAAGGTAGAGAGGAGGGACTGGGAGAGGGGCGTTGGGAATACGATAGGTGGAAGGAGGTTAAGGTGAGTGTGATAGGCCTATCACCCTCACCTTAACCTCCTTCCACCTATCGTATTCCCAGCATCCCTCCCCCAAGTCCCTCCTCCCTACCTTTTATCTTAGCCTGCTTGGCACACCCTTCTCATTCCTATAAAAATAGGGAAGTCTTGCTAAAACTATACAACGCACTAATCCCAACCACACATGGGTTCTGTGAACAGTTTTGGTCTCCTTTATCAAAGAAAAGATACACTAACATTGGAGACAGACCATACAGTGTTCACTAGTTTGATTCTGGTAATGGAAGGATTCTCTGAGGAGGAGAAGTTTGAGTAGGTTTAGCCTATACTCATTGGAGTACAGAAGACTGAGGCGAGACTTTATTGAAACATGCAAGATTCTTAGTGGGCTTGACAGGATAGATGCAGAGAAGTTGTTTTGCCCAAATGAGACAGTCTAGGACCAGAGTAAGGAATGCTTCATTTAAGATAAAAATGAAGAGGAATTATTCATCACAGAGGGCTGAGGCTAGGCCGTTAAGTATATCCGATGCTGAGAATGACTGTTAATCAGTAAGGGAATAGAGGGTTATGTGGAAAGAGCCAAGAAAGTGAACTGAGGATTCAGATCATCTATTAACTCATTGAATGGTGGAGTAGACTGGAGTCTAATGACTTACTCAAACTGTATGTCTTCTGGTCTAACTTGAGCTGTAGACGTTTGGAAGACATTCAAGTTTATAAAGGGGACATATGAACCTACAAGTTAGGAGCAGGATTGGGGCATGCCTGCTCAGCCATTTAATAAGATCGCGACTGATCAGATTGTAAATTCCTGCCTACCTCTGATACCTTTCAACATTTCATTAAGAAGCCGTCTCCCTCTGCAATAAAAAGATTTAAGTATTTTTACTTCTAACACCTTCTCAGAAAGAGAGCAGCAAAAACTCACAACCCTCAAAGAAAATATAGCCTCACCTGTTTTAAATGGAGCAATTTCTGATTTTTAAACAGTGACCCCAAATTCTTTAGTCTCCCAGGAGAGGAATCTTCCACTTCACATCCACCCCTAGTTATGACTTCTTCGAATCTTATGTTTCAGTCAATTGAATTTTCTAAACTCTGGTGGATACAATCCAATTCTATCTAACCTTTTGTCATAAGACACACACTCCCAGCCACCATCCAGATATTAGTCTCTTAACTCTTCTCTGAACTGCCTCTGGAACATTCCTTAAATAAGGTAACCAATGCTGTACATAGTACTCCAGGTGTTATCACATAATTATTCTGTCTAACTGAGGCCTAACTTCTCCACTTTGAATTAAATTCCTCTACCAATGAATAATGTTCTATTCACTTTCCTAATTATTTGCTGTACCCGCACACTAACCTTTTACAATTCATGAACTAGGACACTCTGATCTCATTGTATCTCAAAGCTCTGCAATTTCTTACTAATCAGATAATATGCTTCTTTATTAATTCTCTCTGCCAAAATGGTCTATTTCCCATTTTCCCACAACTTTGTCTACTCATTTAACCCACCCGTCCTTTTTTTTTGTAATATCATTATGACCTTTTCACAACCTACTTTCTTATCTGTTTGTTATCGGGAAATTTGACGAACAAATCTCCAGCACTTCACCCAAGACATTCATATAAATTGTAAACAGTTGAGGTGCCAACACCAATCCCTGTGGCTCACCACTCAGACCCATTTATGCCTTCTGTCTGCTTCCTGTGAGGCAGCCAATCTTCTATCCAGGCTAATATCTTACCCAGTACACCATGAACTTTTACTTCCCAAGATCTTTGTGGTCGCTTTACAATTGCTTTCTGGAAATCTAAGTGCAGTGCATCCTGCAGTTCAGCACTTGTCTGCTCCTAAAAGATCTCCAACAGATCAGTTGAACGTTATTTCCCTCTCACAAAACCATGTTGTCTCTGCCTCGTTATCATGAACTTATCCAAAGTGGCCTGCTAGATATTCTTTACGAGTAGCTTCTAACATTTCCCTATAAAAAATGTTTGGCTACCTGACCTATAGTTTCCTGCTTTATGTCTCCCTCTTTTTTTTAAATTAAAGGAGTTTAATTTGCTCTATTATAAACCATACCCAAATCAAGGAAGTTTTGGAAAATTATAACTGAAGCATCAATTACCTTACTGGTGACTTATTTTAAGACTTTAAGATAAATTCCATCGGACACAAACTGTCCACAGCTCCAATAATTTAGCCAGTACCAATTCTCTAGTGATAGTGGTTTTCCTGAGTTTCTCCAACATGTCTATTTCCTGACTAATTGCTGCCTTTGGGATGTCACTTGTATTCACTGTAGTGAAGGTTGATGCAAAATACCTGTTCAATTAAAATCAACCATTTCCTGATTCTCCAATCTCTAGCTTTCTATCGGACCAACTCATGCTGTGTTCACCTTTTTGTTTCGCCATCTATGACTTGTTCGGAGTTTATCAGGGTGTACTCAGTGCCAATTAAGGAATACACACAAAAGTTTGTTTGTCATACTGTAAAATGATTGGTATTCCATCACTAATTATAAGCTTCCCAGAACTTTACAATAATTCTGTCCTTTTTTAATAGTTTGCAATATCCACTAGACTAAAATGCATTTATGGTGAGCTTACACAATGTTGTAAGGTTCACTGAATACTGTTTGAAGTTAATGAATTCACTTCCTCCAGTGGGCAGGGCATTTAAGTATTCAGAATAAGTGGAGCCAATTGTATTTCCATCCCAAACTGGGAAACAGTGGCTTATAACCAAAGGAATTTCTGGATTTCTGCTAAAAACAAGAGAAATGGACTGTAGTCAATTATATACAGTGGGATCTTTGCAAGGACTGCCTAAGCCTGGTATTATGATCCTGAACCAGATCACCATACTTTTGTTCTGGTGAGGGACCAGTAACTTTTATTTTTAAAGTGGACAGAATAAGATCTAGGGGACTTACTAAGAGACCAATGCCACATGATTCCAAGATTCTACAACCAACAATAAACTTTACTGTACAATGTAAGAACAGTATTCTATTCTAACACCCAAAAAACATATGGTTTGTTATAGTAATTATAGGTGATTGAACACTCAGAATGCACATCCAATATCAAACGCAATCAAAGCAGATCCCACAGATTGCTTAGCAATTTGCTCCAAATGTTTGCAAAATTGTAGATAATCAAATCTTTTCAAATTCACAAGCGATTACAGTTCTTTACTTTTACCAGTTGGAGCTTGAACCTCCCTGTGAGGAGCCATTGTGAATGGTCCCAACAACTGCTCTTGTGCAATTTCCATTCCTGGGTCTGTGTTATTCTGGGCTCTGGAACTGATTTTTTTCATATTCACTCAAGCATGACTCTAGCTCTTCACTGATGACAAGTGAATACTTTTACATTTGGACTATGCTTCCGTCTCTCTAACCTGATTTACTTTGTGCCAACTTGCATGCAGTTCCAATAATAATGTAGAGACTAAGATCTTTGAGATTCTGCTTAATTTGGCACCAAGCACCTCATTGTTTTCTTTTATCCACTTGCCAGATGAGGGCGTCACTGGCTAGGCCAGCATTTATTATCCATCCCTGGTTGCCAGGTCTGGAGTCACATGCAGACTAAACAGATAATGTTTACTTCCTTAAAGTAAACCAGATGGGTTTTTCCGACAATGGATTCATAGTCATCATTAGATTCCTAATTCCAGATTTTTATTGAATTCAAATTCCACCATTGCTGTGGTGGGATTTGAACCCAGGTGTCCAAAATATTACCTGGGTGTCCGGATTAACAGTCCAGAAATAATACCATGAGGGCATCACCACTCCTCCTTTTAACAGTAATTAAATCCTTATTAACTGTTGTGGTTCTGTTCGCCGAGCCGGAAGTTTTTGTTGCAAACGTTTCGTCCCCTGGCTAGGCGACATCATCAGTGCTTGGGAGCCTCCTGCGAAGCGCTTCTTTGATGTTTCCTCCAGTGTTTATAGTGGTCTGTCCCTGCCGCTTCCGGTTGTCAGTTTCAGCTGTCCGCTGTAGTGGTTGGTATATTGGGTCCAGGTCGACGTCTTCTTTTTGCAGTTGTGTACTGCAGTGTGTTGTGGCCCTTCTGAATAGTGTTCTGATGCAGCTTCGTTTGTGTGTGTTGGGGTGGTTACTTTCATAGTTTAGGACTTGGTCTGTGTGTGTGGCTTTCCTGTATACCCTTGTAGTGAATTCTCCGTTTGGTGTTCTCTGTACCATCACGTCTAGGAATGGGAGTTGGCTATCCTTTTCTTCTTCTCTCGTGAGTCGGATTCCTGTGAGTGTGGCGTTGATGGTCCGGTGTGTTTTTTCTATTTCCGTGTTTTTAATGATTACGAACGTGTCATCGACATATCTGACCCAGAGTTTGGGTTGAATTTGTGGTAGGACTGTTTGTTCTAACCTTTGCATAACTGCCTCTGCTATGAGTCCCGAGATTGGTGATCCCATGGGTGTTCCGTTGATTTGTTCGTATACCTGGTTGTTGGTTGTGAAGTGTGTTGCACTGGATCCCAATTTCAGCCTCATTTAGGGTGACTCTCTCCTGCCCCTGAACTCTGACCAAATCAAATGACTATACCACTGGAGATATGACAACATCCGGGTTCAAAGAAGATGCATAAATTATTCTGTCTCTGATACACCGCAGAGTCTATATTTCAGCCTTTGTTCATCAACTCTGACACTTCACCTGTCCTTCTACCCTTAATGTGTTCTAATAACTACTTCATAATTTTATATTTTGTTATATTACCTAACCATTACTTATTATACAATGTTAAATCTTCGGAATAAAATAAACCTTAGCCACTTACTAAATATTCACCAAGTAACTAACTTCTTGTCCTGCAACAGAGCAAAGATCGATTCCTGAGGCCAAAACAGTTTTGGAACAGCAACCCCCCCCCCCCCTAAAACTCGCTTCATCACATAAATCTTGCACTCTATTGTAAGTGACACTCAGCCCTTGTCAATCTGTGTTTGCTGCCTCAATTTATAAGTTTGACAACAAAGGGCTGAGCTGACCGACTTAATGGAGATCTGGTTTCACCTTCTTCTTAACTGAGGTATTCTTTCAATGGAAGCTTTGTTAAATCCTTGGTTAAGACTGGCAGCAGAATTTATCTGTAGATTCCTGTTTAATGCCATACAAAATAAATTAGGTCTGTACAAAATAAAAATGTAGGCTTTCTCACTCAACTGGAGGTACCTTGTACCTAAGATGGCGCTGAGAGTGTGACTTGTAAACTTTTCACTATACTCATTTGAGTTTGTGTAATCATAAAACTAATTTAAATTTTAGGTCTGAGAGACAGGGACAGGAAGCCAAAAACAAAGTTTTATTTGGTTCTTATTCTTCAAAGCAACTGAATTAATTCTTGATTTGCTTCTCAGGAGAAATGAAATGCTTTTATTATCAAAATGCTTTAATCTTTCAGTATAAACATACCAAATAGGGACAGCTGAGCTAAACAAAGGCATTCCCCAAATTGTACTTTCTAACTCTGTACCTCCACTTCCCATTGCTACATGTATAGATACAACTTCTGCTAATGTTATTAGACCACAGAGTTGTCTTTCTCCGACCTCCAGCATCTCTCACTGCCAATACTCATACATTTCAAGGTTTTTATCCATGCACCCAATCTAGTATCTTCCCAAATACTCCCAGAGCTTCTACATTTTGAATTAGAGTCCACCACCTCTCTCTCAATGGGCGAAATGGTCTACTGCTCCTGTATCTTATGGTATACTTTCGTCGCAGACAAAAGAAACTCTCTGCAAAGTGTTGCTGTACCTACTGACAACTGTACCTCAAACAATCATCAATTAAATCAAACTCCAAAAATTTTCCATGTTTCCTCTTCTGCAGGGTTTCCAAATAAAATTCCAGTCTTTGGAATTTCTACTAAATGGATCTCTTATTTCTGAGTATTTGCAACCTTTATCCAAATGGTATTTTTCTTGTAGCCACTACCAGATGAACATTGGTAAAAACAAGGACTGCAGATGCTGGAAACCTGGTGAAGGGCTTTTGCCCAAAACGTTGATTTTCCTGCTCCTTGGATGCTGCCTGACCTGCTGTGCTTTTCCAGCACCACTCTAATCTAGGTGAACATTGGGTCAACTATCACCTGATTATTTCAGCAGTGCTGGTATAGAATTTAGATCTTTAAAAATGCACTTAAATTAATGGTTTGATACAGGGATTGGAAAATGATTGTCAGTATGACTGTATCGTTTGTAGATCATAGAGTCATTGAGATGTACAGCATGTAAACAGACCCTTCAATCCAACCCAGCCATGCCAACCAGATATCCCAACCCGATCTAGTCCCACCTGACAGCACTCGGCCCATATCCCTCCAAACCCTTCCTATTCATATACCCATCCTAATGCCTTTTAAATGTTGCAATTGTACCCGCCGCCACCACTTCCTCTGGCAGCTCATTCCATACACATACAACTCTCTGCGTGAAAGAGTTGCCCCTTAGGTCTCTTTTATATCTTTCCCCTCTCACCCTAAACCTATGGCCTCTAGTTCTGGACTCCCTGACCCAAGGGAAAAGACTTTGTCTATTTATCCCATCCATGCCCCTTCTAATTTTGTAAACCGCCATAAGGTCACCCCTCAGCCTCCGATGCTCCAGGGAAAACAGCCCCAGCCTGTTCAGCCTCTTCCTATATCTCAAATCCTCCAACACTGGCAACATCCTTGTAAATCTTTTCTGAACCCTTTCAAGTTTCACAACATATTTTCGATAGGAAGGAGACCAGAATTGCACACAATATTCCAACAGTGGCCTAACCAATGTCCTGTACAGTCAAAACATGACCTCCCAACTCCTGTATTCAATACTCTGACCAATAAAGGAAAGCATACCAAATGCCGCCTTCACTATCCTATCTACCTGCGACTCCACTTTCAAGGAGCTATGAACTTGCACTCCAAGGTCTCTTTGTTCAGCAACACTCTCGACGACCTTACCATTAAGTGTATAAGTCCTGCTAAGATTTGCTTTCCCAAAATGCAGTACCTCACATTTATGTGAATTAAACTCCATCTGCCACTTCTCAGCCCATTAGCCCATGTGGTCAAGATCCTGTTGTAACCTGAGGTAACCCTCTTTGCTGTCCACTACAACTCCAGTTTTGGGGTTCTCCCTATATTCCATGATATCTAACCTTGCTAATCAGTCTCCCATGGGGAACCTTGTCGAACGCCTTACTGAAGTCCGTATTGATCACATCCAAAGCTCTGCCCTCATCAATCCTCTTTGTTACTTCTTCAAAGGACTCAATCAAGTTTTGTGAGACATGATTTCCCACACACAAAGCCATGTTGACTATCCCGAATCAGTCCCTACCTTTCCAAATACATGTATATCCTGTTCCTCAGGATTCCCTCCAACAACTTGCCACCACCGACGTCAAGCTCACTGGTCTATAATTCCCTGGCTTGTCCTTACCACTTTTCTTAAACAGTGGCACCACATTAACCAACCTCCAGTCTTCTGGCACCTCACCTGTGGCTATCGATGATACAAATATCTCAGCAATGCCCAGCAATCACTTCTGTAGCTTTCCACAGAGTTCTAGTGTACACCTGATCAGGTCCTGGGGATTTATCCACCTTTAACCAGTTCAAGACATCCAGCACCACCTCTGTAATATGGACATTTTGCAAGGCGTCACCATCTATTTTCCTACATCTCTATGACCTACAAACGATACAGTCATACTAACAATCATTTTCCAATCCCTGTGTCAAACCATATAACCAGTCTATATCTTCTATATCCTTTTCCACAGTAAATACTGATGCAAAATACTCGTTTAGTATCTTCCCTATTTTCTGTGGCTCCACACAAAGGCTGCCTTGCTGATCTTTGAGGGTCCCTATTCTCTCCTTAGTTACCCTTTTATCCTTAATGTATTTGTAAAAACCCTTTGGATTCTCCTTAATTCTATTAAGGAGAATCAACGTTTTGGGCATGAGCCGTTCTTCAGGAATGAGGAAAGTGTGCCAAGCAGGCTAAGATAAAAGATAGGGAGGAGGGACTTGGGGGAGGGGTGCTGGAAATGCGATAGGTGGAAGGAGGTTAAGGGAGGCTGGAGTGGGGGTGGAGAGGTCAGGAAGAAGATTGCAGGTTAGGAAGGTGGTGCTGAGTTCGAGGGTTGGGACAACTGACATATGTTTCCTTAACCAAACCCTCAATTTCTTTAGTCATCCAGCATTCCCTATACCTACCAGCCTTTCCTTTTCACCCTAACAGGAATATACTTTCTCTGGATTCTCATTATCTCATTTCTGAAAGTTTCCCATTTTCCAGCCATCCCTTTACCTGCGAACATCTGCCCCCAGTCAGCTTTTGAAAGTTCTTGCCTAATACCGTCAAAATTGGCCTTTCTCCAATTTAGAACTTCAACTTTTAGATCTGGTCTATCCTTTTCCATCACTATTTTAAATCGAATGGAATTATGGTCCCTTTATCAAAATCTTGAAGTGCTTCACACAATTTGTTTCTGGATTTATTCTTTAGCCTGAGATATTTACCAAAAATAATATTCTGATAAAGTTAAAAGCCAATTCAAAACTCTTGAATGGAAAGCAAAGTTTTACACAGACGCTGCTCTGACCCTGCACAGAGCTAGGACTGTGTTTCATTTAGACTGGATTCACTGAGGAAGCTCAGAGAAAAAACGTGTTTCTGTATTTAATGCGTCAGATTCCCGAGCGGATTAATTAACAGTTGAGTAAGAGAGCTTGCTGTGGTTCATTAACACATTCATTTATATGTGTTAGGTCTGAGCGCTTAAAAATTCACACAGGAAAGAACTCAAGATTTGATTAGAGCAAGGGGAAATAACCTGAATATATGAAGCCATTCATTCAGTGTCAATATTGTGAATTAGCATCGGTTTCCTTGGAGACCGACATGTCAAGACGCAGAGTTCATCATAATCTAAATATAGAAAAAATCCATCTCTTTCTCTGGAAGGAGAGCCCAGGAGAGTGGCTGACGTAGTGGATGATAAGTTGCTCATTGTGGTTTCAATAGACCAAGGGCAGTCAGCAACTGACTTATAAAAGTATCAGGTGGAGTTATGTGGAACATTATAATATCAGGTTACGTGTGCCAAAGAACACAACAGTATTGAATGTTGCAGCAAATTACTATGTTTTTGTTTTGTTTAAACTTTGAAACTAGAATGAGTTTACATCGAACACATGGAAGAGCTATTTTTTGACTATATTAAGAATTAACTGGGATCTTGTATCTTGCTTGGACTGATAGGGCGTCCTGTACCTAAACTCTGCATCTTTTCAATAAGAGGTTCAGTTGTTTTCAATTAATTGCCTAACAGGCATTGGGCAACAGTACAAACAAATAAATTGACATTGCATTCATTATAGTTCAGTCCAGCACATGGGGAATGGATAATTTATACATTGAGTACCGTCAGTGAATGTACAAATCACAAAGGGATATATCACTAGGACTGAAAAGGATTTGCAAGACCTTGTTATATTGCTAAAAGTTTGATTAACAAATATTTTAACTTTCTTTTCTCTCTGAAGATGTTGCCTTATGATGGGGTCTGTCTCATGGACTCCTTGCTGCTCAAGTATTTCATTTAATTCCTGTCCTCATTCATGGGCATTTCAGGTGAAATGTCTGGATTCTGATCAGGAGTGGCAATCCTTGGTTAATTTTAATTTTCCATCTCCTCTCGCTAAGCCAAAAAGCAAAGAAGTTAGGCTGGAATACAAGAGCAGAGATGTACTGCTGAGGCTGTATAAGGCTCTACTTTGATCACATTTGGAATGTTGTGGGCAGTTTTGGGCACCATATCTAAAGAAGGATGTGTTGATGTTGGAGGGGGTCCACAGGAGGTTTACACGAGTGGTTCCAGGGATGAAGGATTTGTACATGAGAAGTCATTGAGGACTCTGGGTCTGTACTTGATGGAAATTAGAAGGCTGGATCATAGATTTTTTACAGTGTGGAAGGGAGACCACCTTGGCCCTCTGAAGAGTATCAACCCTATCCCTGTAAGCCTGCATTTCCCATGGCTAATCCACCTCGCCTGCACACCCTCCGACACCATGGGCAATTTAGCACGGTCAATCCACCTAACCTGCAGATCTTTGGACTGTGGGAGGAAACCCACGTAGACACAAGGAGAATGTGCAAATTCCACACAGACAACAGCCAAGGGTGGGATTGAACCCAGAACCCTGATGCTGGTGTGAAGCAGCAGTGCTAACCACTGAGCCACCATTCCATCCTAATGAAGGAGGCATCTCACTGAAACCCACAGAATACAGAGAGGCCTGGATAGAATGTACATGGAGAAGATGCTTCCACTAGTAGGAGTGGCTAGGATCCGAGGGCATAGTCTCCTAATGAAGAGATGGCCCTTTAGGGCCGAGATTAGATTAGATTACAGTGTGGAAACAGGCCCTTCGGCCTAACAAGTCCACACTGACCCGCCGAAGCGAAACCCACCCCATACCTCTACACTTATCCCTTACCTAACACTACGGGCAATTTAGCATGGCCAATTCACCTGGCCCTGCACATCTTTGTGACGGTGGGAGGAAACCGGAGCACCCGGAGGAAACCCACGCAGACACGGGGAGAAGGTGCAAACTCCACACAGTCAGTCGCCTGAGGCGGGAATTGAACCCAGGTCTCTGGCGCTGTGAGGCAGCAGTGCTAACTGCTGTGCCCCCGTGCCGCCCACTAATGTGAGAAGGAATTTCTTCAGCCAGAGAGTGATGAATCTGTGGAACTCATTGTGACAGAAGGCTGTGTGGGCCAGGTCATTGAGTATATTTAAGACAGAGATTGATAGGTCTTTGATTAGTAAAGGGATCAAGGGTTACACTGAGAAACATATCAGCCATGATTGAATAGTGGAGCAGACTCAATGGGCTGAATGGCCTAATTCTGTTCTTATATCTTATGGTTATGGTCATGGTCGCATGGAGGTGAATGTGTCCTGATACTTTTATTTTTACTCTGGATTTTGAGTAAGTCGTGTACTTTTTAAAACTTTGTTTTCTTATGCTAAACTTTTTTACTCGTTCAACTCTGCAACAAACACTTAAACTATCTGTACCTAGGTACCCAGTACTAAGATGGTGACAAAGCGGTGACATTATGAACTTTTCACTGCACTTATTCGAGTGCACGTGACAAAAAAGACTATTCTATTCTATTCTAATCCCAACTGGATCAATGCCACAATATATAGTTCAATTAGCCACTGGACTACTCCGATATTAATCTTCCTCACTGGTGGGGGTGGGAGGGGATGGTTTAGAAGGTTAATGTAGCTGTACAACCATTACAACACAAAAAGAAAGTAAACCATTTGTAATGCAACAATTAAACAACTGCATGGAATAATGACATTCCAATAGAGAAAAGATATTCAAACCAGTGTGAGAATATAGTGTTGAATCACTGGGATGACACCAGAGATGGGAAGCAATTCAAGAGAAGCGATGTGGGATACCAGGACTTTTTCTCCTAAAACGGTACAGGGAAATATAGTGAATATTTTTAACATTAACAAGAATTATGATGCGGAGATTAGGAAATAACAATCTCGATTCCTGGAATAGATGAGCAGAAGTCATCAATTTTGCAACTGTTACTTTTGCATGTTGAGAGAAGTTTGAAAAAATCTCTTAACAGTTAAGGTAATTATTAAATAGAATGCTTGTGCCACAGAGCATGTTTAAGGCAGAGACTCTTCTATTGTTTAAGGAAAAGGGTCAATAGAACTATGAAGCAATGGAAAAGCAGGTCTGAAGAAGGACAATGTGATTAGTTTTACTCCCAAACATTGATTGTCCCAGACTTAAAGAACCACTTTGTTTCTTTCTGTGTTCTGAACATTTAAGCAGGAGAGCACAAATTCACTGCCTCAGACGATTAACATAGCTGCAGAGGGTGGGAGTTACAAGTGTCCAATAATAGTGTCCACTTCCCGCTCCTTCGCCCTTGAGACCCGCCCCTCCAACCGCCACCAGGACAGAACCCCACTGGTCCTCACCTACCACCCCACCAATCTCCATGTACAGCGCATCATCCGCCGTCATTTCTGCCACCTCCAAACGGACCCCACCACCAAGGATATATTTCCCTCCCCTCCCCTACCAGCATTCCGAAAAGCGCAGCAGGTCAGGCAGCATCCAGGGAACAGGAGAATCGACGTTTCGGGCATAAGCCCTTCTTCAGGAATGGGGAAAGTTTGTCCAGCAGGGTAAGATAAAAGGTAGGGAGGAGGGACTTGGGGGAGGGGCGTCGGAAATGTGATCGGTGGAAAGAGGTCAAGGTGAGGGTGATAGGTCAGACTGGGGTGGGGGCGGGGAGGTCGGGAAGAAGATTGCAGGTTAGGAAGGCGGTGCTGAGTTCGATGGATTTGACTGAGACAAGGTATTTCCCCTCCCCCCACCTTGTCTCAGTCAAATCCATCGAATTCAGCACCGCCTTCCTAACCTGCAATCTTCTTCCCGACCTCTCCGCCCCCACCCCAGTCTGACCTATCACCCTCACCTTGACCTCTTTCCACCTATCACATTTCCGATGCCCCTCCCCCAAGTCCCTCCTCCCTACCTTTTATCTTAGCCTGCTGGACAAACATTCCTCATTCCTGAAGAAGGGCTTATGCCTGAAACGTCGATTCTCCTGTTCCCTAGATGCTGCCTGACCTGCTGCGCTTTTCCAGCAACACATTTTCAGCTCTGATCTCCAGCATCTGCAGACCTCACTTTCTCCTCCAATAATGATGCCCTAGTCAACTAGGGCAGGCTTGATGGATCAGTTGGTCTTTTCCCACCTGTCATTTTTGGATGTCCAAATTTGTATGACCCAGGTGCAGTCCAGGCACAAGTCTACCAATTGGCTAGAACTGGTTCTCAAAACATGGACATGGAAATTGAACATAGCTATGGGTCTGAGGATCCGGGGGCTGTGTTTCTCCTTCCTGCTGTCATTATGTCTGCTACTATACAGGCCTCAGTTCAATTGGCTTGAGAGGTAGGATAATTGTGAAAATGCATAGAATACTTAGTTTTCAGACAGCCAAATGATCCTCGAGACCCAACAGTCCACAGGAATCATTTGTAAATTTGTCTATTCCTCAATTGTACTTAGAGCAATTCATGTTGGAATGTTGGAGTCCAGGAATCTTGATACTGTCTCCACACACAGTGCTAATTCAAGTGCTGTT
This sequence comes from Chiloscyllium plagiosum, assembly GCF_004010195.1. NCBI lineage: Eukaryota > Metazoa > Chordata > Chondrichthyes > Orectolobiformes > Hemiscylliidae > Chiloscyllium > Chiloscyllium plagiosum. The sequence continues at coordinate 30,538,255 of NC_057744.1, read as the reverse complement.
CCTGTCGGGTTAGGTAAAGAAAATCCAGGCAATTCATGAAGCTGTGGGTGGACTGGCTTAAAGACCCAGGGATGAAGTGGAATTAAGGACATTGTGCAACAGTACAACCTTGGACACAGAAAATTGATGATCTAAGTTTTAATATCTGTGGCTAGTTATGTATTAGCAATAACTGATCCTTCCTTCATGACCACAGGAGAAAGAGTAACTGTGATTCTTGATGTTGCTGCAGCAAAGATGGCAGCACTTTGTCCAGCACCCAACTTCAATCAGTTAATGAGAAACTAATAAAAGACTGTTGAACGGTGACTAACATATTCCGCAGAAAGACAGAAAATGTAAATTCAACAGGAAACTGTGCCAATGGGCTTGAGGCACTTGTATTTCACGTTGTACTCCATCCCTCCCTCCCTCTGATTTTGTTGAAGGCCGGTGAAAGGTGAAATCAGTCACAGACTTAGCAGTCTATATGAAAATGCCTCCCGCTCCCTACCCTCTGACCTGGTATTTATCGCTGTGCTGGTGTACCTGATGGGCAGAAGGTTTTGGATGAGCCTGTGTTTACAGAGGGTGAAGGGAGGGAAGCTAGGAGAGTGCTGGAATAAACTAATCCATAGGTAGTAAAAGCATGGTTAAGGAGTTTTGTGGCAGATAAGCTAACTATCTAGTCGTGGTGTCAAGAAAATTCAGGCTTCTTTACTCGAGGAGTCATGTGATAGTCATTTTTTTTAACGGGGTCGGGGGGATGGTGTCATAGTCTTAGTTGGATCCTGAGCCAACCCAAGGTTGTCTCTCCAGTGTCTGTAGAGATTGCTCATAAAGACAAGATAAACTTACATTTCCATGGTGCCTTTCAGTACTTCAGGATATCCTAAAGCACTTCACAATCAACTAGCTTTGAACCATTGCCTCTGTAGTAACATAGGAAATATAACATTCCATTTTGACAAAGCAGGATCCAACATACAGCAATCTGATGATGATCTGGTGTTAACTGAGGAATAAATGTTGATCAGGGTACCAAGGTGAACCCTTGTTATTCTGTCAAATAAAGTCATGCATCTTTTATGTCGAACTTACAGTTAAGTTGGACTGGCCCACAGTTTAATGTCTACTCAAAAGTAACATTTCCTTAATACTAGACTGGATTATGTTTTTCAGACTGGAGGCCTGTGACCAGTGGAGTGCCACAAGGATCAGTGCTGCACCCTCTACTTTTTGTCATTTACATAAATGATTTGGATGCGAGCATAAGAGGTACAGCTAGTAAGTTTGCAGATGACACCAAAATTGGAGGTGTAGTGGACAGCGAAGAGGGTTACCTCAGATTACAACTGGATCTGGACCAGATGGGCCAATGGGCTGAGAAGTGGCAGATGGAGTTTAATTCAGATAAATGCGAGGTGCTGCATTTTGGGAAAGCAAATCTTAGCAGGACTTATACACTTAATGGTAA
>NC_057744.1:30504991-30536486 GCF_004010195.1 Chiloscyllium plagiosum | reverse complement strand
AACATTTAAGAGGCATTTGGATGGGTATATGAATAGGAAGGGTTTGGAGGGATATGGGCCGGGTGCTGGCAGGTGGGACTAGATTGGGTTGGGATATCTGGTTGGCATGGACGGGTTGGACAGAAGGGTCTGTTTCCATGCTGGACATCTGTATGACTTTATGTACTGCAGTCTCTGGAGTAGGACGTTCATCTGTAATATGAAGAGAGTCCTGGCAGCACCATCAGCAAGGTGGTTACTCCTGGTTATTATGCCAGAAATCGGACAGGAGAGGGACATAACAGAGCAAATAGGATAAGGAGTAGACAATTCGGCCCCTCAAGCCTGCACTGTCAGACAATAAGATCATGACTGATCAGATATGGCACAAATTCCACTTTCTTACCTGTCCCTTGCATCATAGATCCACAGGACTCAGATACATGAGTATGCCATGTATTCCTTCCAACCAGTTCCACCATTTGTAAAACATAGAACAGTACAGCACAGTACAGGCCCTTTGGCCCACTATGTTGTGCTGAGCATTTTATTTTAATCCAAGATCAACCTAACCCACATCCTTCAATTTACTGCCATCCATGCGCTTGTCCAGCAGTCACTTAAATGCCCGTAATGTCTCTGACTCTACTACCACCACTGGCAGTGCATTCCATGCACCCACCACTCTCTGCGTAAATAACCGACCTCTGACATCTCACCTATACCTTTCTCCAATCACCTTAAAATTATGACCCCTCATGACAGCCATTTCTGCCCTGGGAAAAAAGTCTCTGGCTATCTACTCTACCTATGCCTGTCATTACCTTGTACACTTCTATCAAGTCACCTCTCTTCCTACTTCTCTCCAGTGTGAAAATCCCAAGCTCACTCAACCTCTCTTCATAAGACATACCCTCCAATTCAGGCAGCGTCCTGGTAAATCTCCTCTGCACCCTCTCTAAAGCATCTACATCCTTCCAATAATGAGGCGACCAGAACTGGACACAACTTTCCAAGTGTGGTCTAACCAGGGCCCTACAGAGCTGCAACAAAACCATGCGACTCCTCAACTTAATCCACCTATTAATGAAAGCCAAAACACCATACACCTTCGTAATAATCCTATTAACTTGGGTGGCAACGTTGAGGGATCTATGTACCAGGATCCCAAGATCACACTGTTCCTGACTCCTCAACTTAATCCACCTATTAATGAAAGCCAAAACACCATAATACCTTCGTAATAATCCTATTAACTTGGGTGGCAACGTTGAGGGATCTATGTACCAGGATCCCAAGATCACACTGTTCCTCCACACTGTCAAGAATCCTTCCTTTAACCCTGTAATTTTCTGATCCGAAGTCAGATGAGTTATGCATTACGCCAATGATCCAACACATGGCCCATCAGACTATGACTGATTTTTTTAAGTTCATTCACAGGGTGATGGCATTGCTGGCCAGCTAGCATTTATTGCCCAGAGGGTAGTTAAGACTCAAACACATTGCTGTAGGTCTGGAGTCACAGTTTCCTTCCCTAAAGGACATTAGTGAACCAGATGGGTTTTTCCAACAATCGACAATAGATTCATGGTCATCATCAGACTCTTAATTCCAGCTATTTATTGAATTCAAATGATACAATCTGCCATGGTGGGATTCAAACCTGGGTCCTCACAACATTACCTAGGTCTCTGGATTAACAGTCTAGTGATAATACTTTTATGCCATTGTTTCCCCTGATCTGGTTGTGGTCTCAGCTCCACTTTCCTGTCTAACACCTATAATTCTTGACACCTTTGCAGCTCAAAAGTCGATCAAACTCAGCCGTCGGTGTAATCCTCCACTGCGTGCAGGAGAGATCAATCCCCTGAAACAGAAATATTTTCTTAAATGAGAGACACCATATCCTCCTATAATAAATTTCTAAACTCTGTATCTAAACTGAACCCTTGCTTTTAACACACTTGACCTTTGCCAAAAGGCTGAGAGGTAACTGTAGTTGAGGATTATCAGATCAGCCACAATCTCGTTGAATGGCAGAGCAGACTCAATGGGCTGAATGACTTCCTTCTGCTCCTTTGTCTTTCAGCTGGAAATATCTTTAAGACTACTTGTAGCACAATGGGTCTACCAAAGGCTGATATACCTCCACGTTTCCGGAAGCTCTCAGGTGAACCTTTACCTATTACGTGGTACATCGACGTACTTCATGTACATAATCCTGAGAAAAAAGGCCACTACTGTGTACACTTTGCAATGTTGCATGACACAGGTGTCTTTTTCTACTTTTTTAAAATGACAAACCTAATTTGTTGCATAATTTATGTACTCTTCAAACTTTCCACTTTGTTGGATTCAAATACACTGCTTGTAAGTTCGCTCATGAGGGGAAACCTTCTGTCTGCATCGACTTGCCAAGATACCTCAAAATTGTATATGTTTCATTAAGGACATTTGTGGATGGCTACACCACACCAACAGAAATGACAATGTGATCAAATGCCCATCACAGGCAAATAACTGCTTATTTGCATACACTGTACGAGCTCACAAGTTAAGAATGACCATTTAGTTATTCAGCAAAGTTGCACGTTCCCTCCAGTGAGACCGGGTCCAAGAGTGAGTGACATTCTTGAAATGAGGAAGGGTACAATGAGTCAGTGACAGAATAAATGTTCTCTCACAGATCTGAGCTGTGGGGCAGCCTGAAACAGTAACATTTCACCTCTTGTCTTTCCAAACCAACTCTGTAACTCCGCACTGCTCGTCCTGATAAAATTCAGCAACTATGAATGAAAAAAAGACAAATAATTTCATGTGAATGAAAATCTTGCTGTGAATTCCCTCCCAGTTTCAAGCAGCTTTATTTTATTTAAATTACATTTTCTTAATTTGGTCAGCTCTTAATGAGGCAAGTAATTAACTGTACTCGGGGGTGAGAGGAATTTCAATGCAGGGTTAATGGCTGCTTGTGTAATCAATTGGAATTATTTGGTTTGCCAAGGCAACGACACCCAGCTGGGGACAGATTGGTTTTGAGTGGATGAACATCTTTAGATCACTGCCTTTCAGGCTCTTGCATTTCAGTTGCACCTGCTCGAGTTTCCCAGGTCACAGAAGGAGCTGTGATAGTAAAGGGAGCAGAGCTGGGGAATAGCAGTCCTGGTCTGATCTCTAGCTTCTGCGTGCAGTACCTCTGCCCTGCCTTCCTACCTAGAGTCCAGGAAATGGGATCAGCCTCCTCATCTGCCTATGTACCAAAGATTATCCACTTGGAGAAAGACAATGTGACACACAAGGTACAGGCTCCTTTGAGGCATTTTCTGCTCTCTTTTGGCGATGACGATGATGAATGTTGAGGTGCAATTTGTATTGAAAAATGTTTATACTGAGGTACAATTCGTCCTTTTGCCAAATTCCTACTTAAGAGATACATATTGGGGAGTTATTCATGAGCGATTTACCTTGAGGTATGATTTGTATTGATGCAAGTTCAGTATTGACATGAGCTTTATCTTGAGGTGAAATTCATATTGATGTGAGATTCACTTCGGTACAAAGTTCCTACTGAAGTGTGATTTGTAATGAGCCCCAAATCATATTGGGACATATGCTTGAGGTGGTAGGAGGTGTGTTTTGCATTGGCATATGAAAAAATATTCTATCGTTTGCTTGTTGGAACCATGTAACATTATCAGACAAATTGCAACTTTGTATGAGCGTGACTATGCACAAATATGTACAAACACCATTAAAGGCCAGAGAGGAAACTAGACGACTGACTTTAAGTAAAAGAAAGCAACACTAAGTGGACATTTGGATGACTATTTGTTATCCGTAGATCCTCCACCATGTGCAAACTCCAGGAAGCTTTGCACATCCTGGCTAAAACTGTAGGAAATGTCGCCAGCTGCTTGGCCTCCAATTCAAGGATGGTCTGGGTCACTGTATTGTCTGTGGATGGCTAAAGCAGTACCCCAGGTCAATGTTCTAGGGGCGCAAGTTCAAATCCCATCAGGGCAGATGGCGAAATATAAATTATTTATTTTAGAAAGCTGGTCTATAATTGCAACCATTGTCTATTGTTGTAAGGAAATTTGCCATCCATACCTGGTCTGGCCTACATGTGACTCCAGTATAATTTCCCTTTAGACAATTGAGGATGAGCAATAAATGGTGGCCTAACCAGCCATGTCCAGATCCTATGAATGCGTTAACAAAAATGCAGCAAGCTGATTGCATCTTCCAGGTGATGTTCCACAGAGATTCACCAAGCAGAGTAAATGGGTTACTATACAGTATGGTGAGAAGAAGCAGGCAGTGCGAGAATCAGTACAGATATCACAAGCTGCTTGTTTGGCGTTTCAAGTAGAGGAGCATTGAAAACCAGCCTAAATGGATGAATGTGTATTGACTATTTACATAATGTTCAAAAGTGTTGATCAGAACGTCACCAGAACCACCTTCACTCAGGTCCCAGTTCCATGCGACTGGACATTATCTAACAACCCTATTTATGGAGTCCAGCTGTTGATATATAGCTATCAACTCCATATACTACAGAATCCTCATCGAGAGAGGCCCTCACAAACTCGTTTCCACTGTGACATCTCTGGCAGGTCCCGTGGTCTAGTGCGAAACCATCCCACAGAGGACTCGAAGTTGTGAAAGTGCTGTTTGCACAGGGTATTTGATAACCAGAAGGTGTTTCCTCACTACTGAGTCTCCCTTTCCTGGTGTTAGGGGAAAGAGTGTCACCAAATAGAGGAAAGCATTGTGCAGGTGAAGTGGGAAATGTCTGGAGGTTGTGGTCTTCATTGGAATCATGGCATTGGACAAAGTTAAAATTTTTCTGATGAGAATGCTGTAAATATAATTGGTCATCACAAATTGCTCCTAGTGATATGCATTCATCATTATCTGGATAGCAAGATCAATCAAGTTAATTCAAGGATGGGGGGAGAATTTCAGATTTCTGGGGTATTAGGTTAGATTTTGAGGCAGAAGAGAGCTCTGAAAGGTGTGTATGATTTTCACATGAACAGGATTGTGCAAGTTGTCTCCTCCCAGAGACTAACTCTCTTCCTTTCTGTGGGGGGGATATCTATACCAGATGGGCTATTGTGGTTCAGGAAGGTGACTCACCTCTGCAATTCTTGAGGGCAATTAGGAATGGGTAACAAATATTAGATTTCTCAGTAACTCCCATCCTGGGTGAAAGAATAAAAGTCATCCTATGGAGGGTTTTAAAATAAATTGGGAAGGATACCTGGATGAAGTAACAGAGAGCAATGTTAGAATAAAGATAAAAATCACACAACACCAGGTTATAGTGCAACAGGTTTCTTTGGAAGCACTAGCTTTCAGAGCACTGCTCCTTCAGGTGCTTGTGGAGTTTAAGATCGTAAGACTCAGAATTTATAGTTAAATTTTTCAGTGTGATGTAATTGAAATTATATATTGAAAAAAATCTGGATTGGTTAAGTCTCATCTTTTTAGAATGATCACGTTGGTTTCAGTTCTTTCAATTGTAAATCGCAAAACATTTTTTAAAAAGTTCCATTCTCAAGTGAACTTTAACAATTGGTGTCATGTCGGTCCAGATAATGTATTTAAGGTGTGAGCTGCCCGGTGTGAGACTGTGTGCCACAATGGTCAGACTGATTCTAAATTTTGAAAGAGAGTAATCCAGAATTAGAAAAGATTGGGCGGCACGGTGGCACAGTGGTTAGCACTGCTGCCCCTCAGCGCCAGAGACCCGGGTTCAATTCCCGCCTCAGGTGACTGTCTGTGTGGAGTTTGCCCATTCTCCCCGTGTCTGCGTGGGTTTCCTCCGGGTGCTCCGGTTTCCTCCCACAGTCCAAAAATGTGCAGGTTAGGGTGAATTGGCCATGCTAAATTGCCCATAGGGTTAGGTTAGGGGTATGCTTGGGTTGCGCTTCGGCGGGTCGGTGTGGACTTGTTGGGCCGAAGGGCCTGTTTCCACACTGTAATGTAATGTAATCTAATCTAATCTAATCTAATCAGGCAGAGGGGGAAAAGCAAATCGGATGGTGAAGTGTAAAAGAATAGTGAAGGGAAAGGTGAGCAGAATTAGGGATCAACAAGGAGATCATCCTGTGGAGATTCATGACTGAGGTACTGAATGAGTAAGTTGTGTGTGTCTACACAATAAAGGAGGAAGTTGCCAACTAAAGGAGAAAGAGGTAGAGAAACAGGATAAAAAGAAACAGGAGCTTCTTCAAAGGTTGACAGCTCTCAAAAGCTGAAATGTCACCCAGGATGCATTTTACATTCGTGGTGCTGGAAGAGCACAGCAATTCAGGCAACATCCGAGGACAGGCAAAATCGACGTTTCGGGCAAAAGCCCTTCATCAGGAATAAAGGGTGATTTTGCCTGTCCTCGGATGCTGCCTGAATTGCTGTACTCTAGCACCACTAATCCAGAATCTGGTTTCCAGCATCTGTAGTCATTGTTTTTACCTCGTTGTATTTTACATTGTTGAGGGAAGCGTGTGAACAGTGCAGGTGCTGGCTACTTTCCTGTGATTATCCTTTAGATATGGGAGTAGTGGTAACAGTGTAAATACTGTTATAAAAGGAAACAGGGTATGTTTGGTAATCACAGGCCAATAAGCCAAACATTGGTGATGGGAACACATGAGGAAACCATGATCCAAGGCAAAATTAATTGATGACACTCAACACAGATTAAATCCGGTCTGACTAACTTTATTGTGATATTTAATGAAATAATAGAGGATTAATGAGACATTACAGTCAATGTGTATGTGAACTTTCAAAAGATGTCTGAAAAAGAGCCACAGAACAGACTTGTTAGCAAAATTGAAATTCATGGGATTCAAGGAGCAGTGACTAGATGGATGATAAAATGGTTAAGAATTAGCAAACAATTGTCTGTCAATTTGGATCGAGGTGCAGAGTGTTACTCGCATATCGACAGTTCTATTTGTAAGATTTTAATGACTTTAATAAATTAAAAAATTGAGAAGTGTTGTAAACAATGAAGAGGTTAGTAGTAAACTTCAGGACAATATAATCTGATAAAACAAAAGTACTGAGAGGAAAATGAATGCAGAAAAGTGTGGTAATGTTTTGGAAGCAGAACAGAGGCACTATAAGCTAAAAGGTAAAGCTGTGAAGGAATAAAAAGATTTTGGGATTCACATGCAGAAATCATTGAAGCTGGAGGACAGCAATGGGAATACTATGCACAATGAGGCAAGCTACATTAAATCTTTATAAAGCACTCATTAGGGATCAGCTGGAGTGATTACCAAACACTCTGAACACCCACACTTCAGGAAACATGTTAAGGCCTTGGAGAAAGTTCAAAGGAGACTTAGAAGAATGGTACAAAGGATAAGCTTCTTTGGTTCATTTGCCAACCAATTAACACTATATCCTGTGCTATGAATTATTGTTTGTTGGAAATCTGACATTCTCACTTGTCCCAATTGAGTCCAAGACAAAAAGCTTTGGCAACATGACTCTCTTTTCAACAAGATTCAAGGACACCAGTTTCTGGGAGAGACTAGAGAGGCTGGGATTGTTCTCCTCGGTGAAAAAGCACAGAAAGGAAATTTGAATTGAAGTTTTCAAAATGGGGAAGCATTTTTATTCGTAGAGTAAATAGGGACAATTTATTACTGTCACTATTGACAAAGGGATCAAAGTGTGGGGATATCGGGAAATTACATATTAAATTGTTCATTCAGAATGGCTTGTCCACAAAGGTGGCAGAAGCAGACTCAATAGTCTTTTTTTTTGTAGTTCTCCAGAAGACCCTAGTTTCTAGAATACTACCCACAGTTTGGAAGATAAAGTTAAAAATCACACAACACCAGGTTATAGTCCAACAGGTTTAATTGGAAGCACACTAGCTTTCGGAGTGACGCTCCTTCATCAGGTGATTGTGGAGGGCTCGATCGTAACATACACATAACCCCACTCTTCAAGAAAGATGGAAAGAGAATAAAAAGGGGGCAATAGGCTCATTAGTCTAGCCTTAGTGGTACGGACAATGATAGAATCTATTAAAAGGGATGTGGTAACAGAATATTTACAAAATCATAATGGTTTAGAAGGATCAACAAGATTTTAAGAAAGGGAGATGATTGTTTTTGAGATTGTAATCAGCAGGTTTGATACCGGGAATTACTGTATTTTGATTTGTTAAAAGTTAGATGCTACACAAGTTGTTATACGCTTTATGGCATTTGGGCTAATACATTATTTTGGATTGAGGACTGGCTTATGGATGGAAAACAATGAATAAATAGGTCATTTTGGGGGATTGGCAGGTCGTTTCTAGACTGGTTCAAGGTGATTTAAAAATGAAATTGGATCGAGTAGACTGGGTTTACGTTCTGTGAAATGAAAGGTTATCTCTATGCCTTATGAAATTCTTAAGGGATTTGATGAGATAAATGCTAGGAGAATGTATCTTTGAACTGGGCATTCTAGAATTTGAAAGACCACATTTGAATATGGGGTCAGACATTTAGAACTGAGGAGAAATCTCTTCACTCAACGACATGTGGATCTTTGCAATTTTTGCCTGTACACGGTTTTGGATGTTCTTTCTTTGAGTACATTTATAACAGACATTAATAGATACTTGGTTATTCATGGAATTTAGAGGTATGAGAGTATTATCGGAAAGTAGGCTTGAGCTAGAATGTAAGCTATGGGCATGAAGGCTGAATGACCTTTACTTGTCCCATTTTCTTGTTGTAGTCGTCTTGTACATTACCCTGGCTAACCAGTTAGTGTAAAGCAGAATAACTAAATGTTCATGCCATGATTTTGGGCCTGGCACTTTTCTCCTCTGTTATCCTAAAGCTGTTATGTTTTGCTGCAGTACAGTTTGCCTGGCATCAACAGCCTTCAGTAACCTCACTCAATGACTGCTTTACCATTAGGACCAAATAAGACCAACACCATTTCAGCATCCACATGTGTGAACTTTTGCTGTCTAAAGGGCTGTGACTTCAAGGAACCTAAAAGACTGAAAAGGTTAGGTACAAATATCCAGGAATATGGAACCAGGATAAACAATTAGAGTTGGTATGATTATAATTAGATGGCAGCATAGGCTTGAAGGGCATGAATGCTATCCTCCTGCCCCATTTTCTTTCTTGTCCCTATCATCTTATACATTCCACATTTTTCTAATGAATTATAGCACCCAAGCTACCTTTGGGATTGAACTTATCATGCCCCTCAGAGAACGGTGATTTTTCTGTATGGATTCGTACTGCGACTGAAATGAGAGTTTACCAGAGGAGTGATTGAAAGGCATTTTGCACATTGTGATTAGAATTTATCCTTTTAAGGGTTAGTTCTTCAGGTGTTGGTCAAGAAGCAATGAATGCATTTGCTGCTCCATTCCCTGTCATTTATTTCATGCTGTTAACTGAACTGTATCAATCTGCCTTGCTTGCAGGTAATGTTCAGCAGACACTGCAGACCCAGTGACATTAAAGAGCTGTTATGTACAACTGTTGGTCTCACCAGGTGAGTGAGAGAAATCCAGTATTACCATTAATAGTTTGAGGGCCACTGGGCCTGGCATTGCCGTGTTCTATCATAACTCTTGAGTCATCTAAATGAAATCGATTTGTGATGAAGAACTTACCTGTTTATTTTATGCCATCACTTAAAGAAAAGATGATGGTGAAAATTGTATATTCAGTCTGAGGTGATAAACAACAATTTAAACATGTGCTAATTTATTCACTGCAGCTCTAGACTCTGATATAATTCTGAGAGGGAAAGAAAAGATGTAAAATTTGTGTAGCATCTTTCATGTCATCCGTACATCCCCAAGATGCTTGACAACCAGTAAGTATGCTTGAAGTGTAGTCACTGCAGTATTGTAAGAAATGTGGAGATTTAACCACCAGCTGTATGTATTGGACCACCCTGCATTCAAAGACCACAGTTTTGCCCATATCGAAAATCAGGAGATGGGTGGTAGCAATTTCCTCTTTCTCAGCATCCAAGGATTCATTTTAAGAGTTGATTCTTTTTTGAGAGAATTTATTACTCTTCCCCCTAATGGCCTCTGCATGGCTTCTTGCGTTAGAGTACTACAGGAGCCTCTTTTGGCCCATTTATAAATATAAAATATTTGTATAATTCTGGTCATCAAACATCTATCTACTCTAAATCCATTCTCACCATTTCAGAGCCAACCATTTTGTTGTGGACCTGGAGTCGCATATAGGCATGATCAAGTAGGGCATTAGTGATCTGTGTGTATATATGCAAAAGAAAAGCATGACAATTTCATGGTCACCAATACAAAGATTAGGTTTCAATTCCAGTGTTCATTCATTATTGCATCCCTGTGGTGGGATTTGAGTGCCCCATCTCCTCAGCCCGTCTGGATCACTAATTACCGCTCTAGCACCATCTTCCCTTATTTCATCCTGACTAGGAAAATCAGCCCATCAAATTGAATGAATGTGTATGTGACCTATTAATGAAAAACCTGTCTTTCTCGATTCTGTCTTGTTACTTAGGAACACCTTGATCATGCTCGTGGACCAAAACAATGCGATTATATCCATAGATCCAACTATGCCAACTAACTCAGCAAGGTATGTTCGTCTGAACGTTTATATGAAGGTTTCGACCAAAGCAATGCTAAAGTGACATTTACACAATAAACCCGGTGGAAGATAACCGATATTGTGACAAGACAATATTATAACTTGGATGGTGGTTTCTCCAGCCTGTTATTTTTGTTTTGAGCTGATGTTAATCAGAAACTTCTCTAAGGTGTCCATATACAAGGGGCATAGATACAAGCTCCCTATAAATCCAGCAATATGAAGCATGATCTTCGTTAATAAAGAAAGTAAGGACAGCATCACCATTTTGGATTTGTGCATTGCATGGTGGGATTTGATGTTAGGATTTGACATACAGCACAGAAAAAAATACCCTTCTGTCCAACCAGTTTACACCAACCAAACTAAACTAGTCCCATCTGCCTGCACTTGGCCCATATCCCTCCAAGCATTTCTTATTCATTTTATTTATCTAAATGCTTTTTTTTAAAAAGGTTGTAACTGTACCCGCACTTCCACCATTTCCTCTGGAGGTTCACTCCATATGTGAACAACACTCTGTGTAAAGAATTGCCCCTCATCATCTTTTTCAAATCTTTCTCCTCTCATCAGAAAAATATGTCCCTTTGTTGTGAAATCCCTGCCTTTCACCTTATCTATGCATTTGATGATTTTAATAAACCTCTGTAAGGTCACCCCTTAACCTCCTATGCTCCCAGTGGAAAAATGTCCCAGCCAATCCAGCCTCTCCTTATAAAATGCTAGTAATATCCTGGCAAATCTCGTCTGAACCCTTTCCAGCTTAATAATATCTTTTTTTTTTACAGCAGTATTAGGACAGGGCAGTAGAAATACTATTCTGGAGAAAGCTTTCGATGGAGGCAGTGGCATAATGATGTCACTGGGCTATGAACTCACAGCCCCATGATATTAGCCAGGATGCAGAGCTTCACACTCCCACTGGAAGATGATTAAATTTTAATTCCATAGAAAAAATTTGAATAAAAGCTAGCGGAAAGCCAACTATGCAACCACCATCAAATTTTATTTTAAAAAACCTATCTGATTTACTGATATCTCTGCATCCTCGCCTGGTCTGAACGGATTCCTGGCCATCGGCAACATGGGATTCTTAACTGCCTCTGTGCAATAAATACTGGCCTAGCCACTGATGTTCATATTCCACACATCAATTATAAACAAGCGTTTCAGTCAGCTTAGTGCCGTGAAACAACTATCTCTGAAGCATGTTTTCTTCACACTTTTCTTTGTTTTCAGTTCTCCTTACAGAGTGGTCCCTCTCAGTGACAGACAGCTCACAGGTAATGACTCTTTTCACAAGTCAGTTGACGTACCTACAGAAATATCAAATGGATACCTGATGGAAATTGGTGCCAAATGCACCTCATGGTTTATACAGGTGGGGGTTTGAGTTGCCGTAGTTCCCATGCAAACCTTCTACCCTAGCAAAAGACTTAGAGGGAGCTTGGCCACAATGCCAATGGCTGCTCCTCAACAAATTAATAGTGGGAGCAGAGTGAATGACTTTAAGATAAGACCTCAACCCCATCTCAGTAGGAAGTCCCACTAAGCTGACAACTCTTTCGTCCCAGCAGTAGCAGCTGTGAATGGTGTGTCAGCAGACAGCAGGGACCCTTTGTGTGGGAGTCTAAGGTCGAGGGACAAGAGTGTAGGCAAGGAGGCCTGATAGGGGTGTGCTGCAGCTGAGGCCATCATCAAAGGGGGAGGGGTTGGAATGACCTTTTGACAGGCTGCCTCTGAATGGATCAAAGGGGCTTGTAAAGGAGGTTCCACCTCCAACCTCCACTCAATTCTCTCCTATACCCACCTCCTCCTACCCTTTCCCACCTAGCTAACACCAACCCACACAGCTAAAGCAGCCGGTCTTCCTATTTGGAGTGGTCCTAACCTTCAACAATACACATGAAACATTGGCAGGGGGTGGGATAAGGCCATAAGTGCCCTCTTATGGGCTTCAACAGCCTACATGTGAGTAGAACTAAAGTTGTTTTATTGTCAAATGTACTTGAATACAGAAGTACAGTGAAAACTGTACAATGTCGCCACACACAGCACTGTCTGAGGTACTAAAATAGATTAGGTACAAAAATACAGAAGTATAGGAAAAAGTTAAAAGTTCTACATTATTTCATTAATTTATACAATGAAGAACTATAAAGTTACAGGATAGCCATTACAGTCCTCCTTTAGCCTGCAGTCTCCCCACACTGGGGTTTTTTCCACATGTGGTCCTGCTCTCCCCCGCGCTGGCCCAACCCCAACCGGGCTCGCAAGCTGCTGACCACCATCTGTGACAGGCTGACCAGACTGGCCCCCAGCCCACTGACCACTCTGCTCCATTCCAGGTCCACCAACCACTACCCACCACACACCCACTTAATGTGTGACAGCAGGTAGGACACGGAAAATCCACCGCCTGTATTCTATGCGCCCCATCCAAATGCTGAACCCTGCTACCGGATGAACAGCTTGTATTTATCATTGGATTAGTGCAGGGATGAATGTATTTCTCCTGTGGTGAAACATTGAGTTGAAATTTGTTTCATTTTCATAAATGTAATCTTGCTGAAATGTTTAGAGCTGGAAGGTAGAGACTGAGAGGTTATGAGCCTGGCTAGAGAGACTAGAACTATAGATCACAGCCTCAGGATAATATTTCACATTGACATAAGGAGGCATTTCTTCATTGAGAGGGTTATGAATCTTCAGAATTCTCCTGCTCACAGGTTTGTGAATGCCCAGTCATTGAGTATATTCAAGTCTTTGGATACTGCCACTTCCACAAATATTCACTCCCTCCGCGACCAATGCTCAATAGCAGCAGTGTGCATCATCTACCATAGAGTCATAGAGATGTACAGCTTGGAAACAGACCCTTCAATCCAATCCGTCCATGCTGACCAGATATCCCAACCCAATTTAGTCCCACCTGACAGCACCTGGCCCATATCCCTCCAAACCCTTCCTATTCATATACCCATCCAAATGCCTCTTAAATGTTGCAATTGTACCAGCCTCCACCACATCCTCTGGCAGCTCATTCCATACATGTATCACTGTCTGCATGAAAACAATTGCCCCTTAGGTCTCTTTTATATCTTTCCCCTCTCACTCAAAACCTATGCCCTCTAGTTCTGGATTCCCTGACCCCAGGGAAAAGACTTTGCCTATTTATCCTATCCATGCCCCTCATAATTTTGTAAACCTCTATAAGGTCACCCCTCAGCCTCCACACTCCAGGGAAAACTGCCCCAGCCTGTTCAGCATCTCCCTGTAGTTCAAATCCTCCAACCCTGGCAACATCCTTGTAAATCTTTTTTGAACCCTTTCAAGTTTTGCAACATCTTTCCAATAGGAAGGAGACCAGAATTGCACGCAATATTCCAACAGTGGCCTAACCAATGTCCTGTACAGCCGCAACATGACCTCCCAACTCCTGTACTCAATACTCTGACCCTTTGACAGCACCTTCCACAGCTATGCCTATTCCCATCTAGAAGGACAAGGGCATCATGTACAAGGGAACACCATCAGCAGCAAGTTTCCCTCTATGCCACTCACCATTCCTTCAGTGTCGCTAATCAAAATCCTGGAGTTATCTCCCCAACAGTATTTGGAGTCAAAAAGACAGTTTACTACCACCCACTCGAGAGCAATTAGGGATGGCCCATAAATGCTGGTATAGCCTGCAATGCCCACATGCCCTGAATGAATAGTGGATTTTTGAATGCCAAGGGATAGTGGATACACTGGAAAATGTGAAAAAATCTGCTGCATTCTAATGTCTGTCATCAATCACCTTCTCTGCATATTTAGAAGAAGACGACTTGATGCAGAATGTTCTGACACAAGTTGCTGACCATTTTTCAAGGTAAGCAGTCTATATTTTTTCCTTGAATTTTCAACATTTGTTTTCCTCTTATGCTGAAGGTATTACCTATTCTGGGATATGGATCCATTGGAACAGGTAGCACCATGATTGCCTGGGCCAGGACAGTGAATGTGGGACATCACCGTATCCATGACTTTTCACACTCCTATACTTTAGTCGGGGTTAGGGATAGCAGGGGTTTCCTCTTGTGGGTCAACTACACATTGTATTTTGCCCCTCCCTCTACCCTCCTGGACCATTTAACATTCTGCAGCTAAGACAGAGGGCAGCTAAGGCACTACCAAGGACAAGAAGGGTGACAGTCTCCAATTCCCTTCATAAGAGTATGAAGACTTCTTTCAGTGTCCAAGTTTAATTAACCTAAGATAGCAGAGGAACCTGAATCCCAGAGCTCCATTTGTATGATGGCGTTTGATCAACTGAGCAGGACAAGTTAAAATACAGATGATGCATAGAGTTTAAAGTAACTATTGATAGTTTGCTTCTCTTGCAGAATTTTCAAAGTCAATGACCTGAAAACTGAAATCTCAAGCAGGTTGGCAGCATTGGAAAAGAGGGTTGAATGTAAGTTGGCATTTTGAACCTTTCATTTACATTGCTGATAGTGTTGGTGCTGTTAGTGGTGGAGGTCATGACAATAAATTGGATAGGTTCACTCCTACATTCCATTGTTCGTTCGTTTTGGACGAATCTCTGATTCTTGGAGTGACTATATGGCCTCACTGCTTAGAAGGAAGGTTCAGCATGTGGAAGGGGGCACATAGAATGCAAGGGGTGGACTTTCTGTGTCCTACCTAGGCCAATGAATCTCGCACATCAGCAGCTGCAATACTCATGGTCAATACGAATGGAGGTGCAGATTATCCATTTCCTGAACAATAAAATGATTTTGGGTCAAAGAGCCTCTTTCAGAATTGAGATCAAACTTCAGGCATGAAACCACTCAACAGTAAATGAGGATTTTTAACCAGGATTCATTTGAAGTAGCCATTTTGAATTAACTGTTTGAATATCTGGAGTATTGATCTTATACTTCCAGTTATTATAGTAGAGATTTTGCAGTCCCAAAGAATTTGAGATTAACAAGCCTCACAGCCAACCACCACAAGTTTAAAATTGATGGCAGCACCAATGTTATTTTGTATGCAGTAGGTATGAGCGGTTATCAATGGTGACTCATAAGAGCAGCAGAATTATCAACATCAATCGCATCAGCAGTCTCTAAAGATAGCCCTGAAGATTCAGTTGTATATTACATTTTCCTGAACAATGCAGCCTAGGAACAGCCCAGCTTCAATCTTTAAGCAAGGATAGTAACCTGCAGCTATGGTCTCTGCTTCTAGGCACCGGGACCAACTCAGGCAGGGCTTCAACACTATGAACACTCCTGGAATCTGCATTTACCTGAGCTTTAAGATGGAACAGGATTGTGGTCATTAGTCACATGGTCAATATTCTTCCCCCTGAAATCACGTGAATGTTTTCTTGGATAGGGTATGTGAAGGTGGCCAATACTGGTACTAAGTAAAAGCAGAAGGGAAAAGAACGAACATGCAAAGAAATAACATTAACCGTTACCATTCCTGAAAGATTGTGCAAGCTTAAAATGTTGCTGTAACCTATATATTATTACATAGAGCAAACTCTCATTTCTTTGAATCTTGAATCTTTGGAGATCTATATGAGTGTGGAGTTAAGAGAAATACATTCAGATTAGAACAAAGTAATTCAGTGTATCACCTGCAAATTTGCTTTTGAATTTCTTGGACATATTTTTTCCAGTAAATGTTTTGGGGCCTTAAGTTCAGGCACTTGGTGGGACAATGCCTTTACTATCCAAAATTGTCCTCCTTTTCAAACCGTTTGTGCACAAATGGGAAAGAAGGGAAAATGATTGGGACGTGAGGCTGAAATTTAAGATTTTTGTGACTTACTACTGGGCTACCTCAACAACTCTTGCACACATAGAAATCACACATAAGACCATTTTCTTTTTCTCTGATCCATTGATGTGTCTGAAATTTGGGGCCAATCAATCATCACCAGAAAATATTGATACATTCAGATCAACCAATATAGCAGTCCTTTTAGGCATTAGAGAGGGGATGGGAGAAGTTTAACACCTAAACTCAACCCAGTGCTTTCAATAGACTCCGAGAATTGCCATTTCAAGATCAAAAAGAAACATAACATTCAGAGCTTGCCTTTAACTATGATGATAATGAATTCAAAATCCTCTCTTCTACACCTTTTTAAATTTTGTCTGATTTCAATTTTGTTTACAGTGGAAGGCTTAAAGATGGTGGAAATAGAGAAATGTAAGAATGACCTGAAGGTACTCAAGGATGAATTGTCCTTAGGCAGCAGGTGAGAGACCTAAGTAGTCAATAATTATTGTTGTTCATCTAATGAGAGGAAAAATTATAATGAAATAAGTGGTGTGTCAGTGCCACAGCAAATGTCAGGAATGGAACAGAAATTAAAGGATTTTAGCGCAACTCTTTGGCACCGTTTTGAAGGGGAATCTCTCTCAGCCACTAGTGAGAACAGTCAGTGACTGAGTTGAACAGTTCATCTGAAAAATGGTACTCTCTTCCAAAAGTGCAGTACTCCCTCCGTGCACCATTGCAGTGCAATCCTAGATTACCTGCTCAAGTCTTAAGTGAGATTTAACTATCTTTCTGACTTGGGCATGCATATAAATAGGAGAAAGTGAGGACTGGAGATCTGAGCCAAAAGTGTGGTGCTGGAAAAGCACAGCTGGTTAGGCAGCATCCGAGGAGCAGGAGAATTGGTGTTTCAGGCATAAGCCCTTCATCAGGAATATAAATATTCAGCCACAGCTGATTCCTGGATCAGAGATCCACCTGAATGCTCCTAATTTTAACAATTTCCCTTTCTGCCAGATCAAACACATCTTGCAAGCACACAATCGTGGAGGAACCTATAAAACTGACTCTGCAACGTGATGTTCCAAAATATCCCAAGGTAACTGTTCAACTAAAGTAAATCTAGTCAGAGTTGTGGGATAAGAATTGAACTGAACTGAATTAAATCATTTATTGTCACGTATTCAATATAAAATACAGTAAAAAGTGTATACAGCTGCCATGCATAGGCACCATTCACACTAACTTAAAAATACAGAAAGGTATAACTTAGAGTCCTTCTGCTCTGGGATACACCAGCTCAACACCATCTCCCTGCCAGAACTCTGGAGAATGAACACAGTTAAAAATAATCAGCATTACTCATGACTGTAATTACTAGCCTTGGCTGGTTGGAAGCAGAAGAGAGTAATGGAGAATGTAGAAGAATATAGTCTTCTCTCATTTTGCATCTCAGGAGAGGAAAGGTTGAAGTCCAGGCAGGGAAACGGAGTTGAATTGTTTTCTGTGAATGTTAACAGAGTGCGCATGAATCTGTGTAGAGATGCAAAAGTTTTTTTTTATATAACCTGCCTCATGCCTGACCTATATGAAACCCAACAGCAGGTTTAGGCTATTCAGAAATCCCAATATCTAAGAACAGTCTAGCATTAGGTGAAGATTACATATTTGCCAATGCTGCTGGAGGTTAACCAGGCAAATTATATAAACAAGTTTTGGAGTAGCTATAAACATCCTTCAATCACTGAGGAATTGTCGTACACAATTACCTGGAGTTGAGTGGAAAGGCTTCCAAAGTACAGAGTTGTCTAGTGATCCTCTCTACTCAATGATCAGCATGGATTGAGGTAGACCTCCCCAGTGCAAGTATTGCATGGCCAAGTACACAACAACTGATGTGGTTAAATGGTTAGGTGGGCCACAGAAACCCAAACAATAAACCAAGACTTAACTAAGAACTCCTCTGTCCAAGATGCCTTTTTTTAAAACTGTTCGGAGGCTCCTGTGATATGGTTGCAGGAATAAGGAATTATACTGCATAGTTGAGGAAGCAGAGCCATGCCAACAGCCAACATCTGTACTGTTGAGTTGACAGTGCAGTAACCTGTTATCATTGATCATTAAGGTGAGATAATGTTCCTAGCAGCAGTTTTATTAAGAGTGCTAATAAAAGATTGAGGGTGCAAACTCTCCACTGGTTGCAGTCATAGCTGGCCTATTGGATGATGGTTGTGGTTGTTGGATGTCAGTCATCTCCGCTCCAGGACATCTCTGCAGGAGTTCCTCAGGGTAGTGTCCTAGGCACAAACATCTGCTTCATCAGTCACCTCCCCTCCATCATAAGGTCTAAAATGGGAATGTTCACTGAGCATTACACAATGTTCAGCACATTCACAACTCTTCAGATACTGAAGTAGTCCATGTTCAAATACAGCAAGCCTTGGACAATATCCAGGCTTGGCGAAAGTGAGGATTGCAGATGCTGGAGATTAGAGTCCAGATTAGAGTGGTGCTGGAAAAGCACAGCAGGTCAAGCAGCATTCAAGGGGCACAAAATTGACGTTGCGGGAAAGTCTAAGGGCTCCTGTCTCAATATCCAGGCTTGGGCTGATACACAGTAAATAACATTGGCACCACACACAGAATGATAGGCAATGACCATCTCCAATAAGATACAATCTAACCTTCACCCCTTGACAGTCAGTGGTGTTATCATCACTGAATCCCTCAATATCAATATCCTGGGTGTTACCATTGACCAGAAACTCAACAACTCGTCACATATATACACTGGCTACAAGAGCAGGCCAGAGGCTACAAAGCCTGCAGTGAGTAACTCCTCTTCTGACTCCCCAAAGCCGCTCCACCATCTACAAGGCACAAGTAGTGAGTTTGATGGAATACTTCCTGCCTGCCTGTCTGGATGGCAGAAGCTCCAACAACACTCGAGCAGCTTCACATTATCAAGGACAAAGCCTGCCTTATTGACACCATAAGCTCCACTCCCTCCACCACTAATGCTCAGTAGCAGCAGTGTGTACAAATCTACAAGATGCATTGCAGAAATTCACCAAAGATTCTTAGACAGCATCTTCCAAATCCATGACCATTTCCATCTAGAAGGACAAGGACAGTAGGTATATGGGAAAACCACCAGCTGCAAGTTCCCCTCCAAGCCACTTGCCATTCTGACTTGGAAACATATCGCCTTCCTTTCTGTGTCACTGGATCAAAAGCCTCAAACTCCCTCCCTAATAGCATTGTGGGTCAAGCTACAGCACATGGACTGGTTCAAGGAGGCATTCTGAAGGGCAATTAGGGATGGGTAATAAATGCTGGCCCAGCTAGTGTTGCCTCTGCCTTGAGTGAATTAAAGTAAAGTTAGGGCCTTTTTTTTTTTAAGAAAGAAAACACAAGCTACTGTGTAGCTCGCGACAAGTCTCTCGCTTCACTTGGTCAGCAGATTAACCAGGTTTACAGAGTTTACCTACATATCTTATTAACAGACACCGATCTGACATCAAATGTTAGCTCAAGCCTACAGACCAAGCATCTTGTGACATACTCTTTTGCAATTGCAATGATTGCATCAAACTCAGGTGTAAGCTATAGCTCAGTCAACTTTTCATTTGTTGAAACCAGAGGCCAATCCAATGAGTGGGACTCTGATAGTAGAATGCCCTCTGTAAATTTCCCATGAACATTGGCTGAAAGGGAGCAGGGCAAAAGTGAGGACTGCAGATGCTGGAAACCAGAGTTTAGATTAGAATGGTGCTGAAAAAGCACAGCAGGTCAGGCAGCATCCGAGGAGCAGGAAAATCGACATTTCGGCCAAAGGCCTTCATCAGGAAAGGGATCAGACAGCCCTTTGAGGCAGATAGTCATAAGAATTCTAAGAACAGATACAATGACTCACTGATTCCCAATGGGAAAGCATCAGGTCTGTGTTTACCATTGTCCTTGATAAGAAAGGTGAAAAAAGATGTTTGCTACGCCTGTAAGTGTACTATACTTGTCTTTGTGCTTTGCACAGCAATAATAATCGACACCTGGAGAATCCAGGCTATGATTTCTTACACTCTACCACTTGTGCTCACCATGCAGTCGCTTTGAACCTGTTTCTGCCATTTATGTATTTATAACAACCTAGCATATAAAGGTCCTAGTGCATTCAAAAAACAACAGGTATATTGGTTACTTAATAGTAAGACTTGCATTTGTTTCATGCTTTTCACAACTTTTGAGCATCTCAAAGTGCTTTTATAGTCATTGAGGTAGTTTTTCAAGCGAGTCACTGCTGTAATGTAGGAAGCAAGGCAATTAACTTGTTCACAGTAATACCCCACAAAACAATTTGTAATAGGGACTACATAATCTGTTTATTGGAATGGTGATTAAGGATAAATATTGTCTGGGTCACTCGGGATATCAGTTTTGCTCCTTTACAAAATAATGTCATGGGATATTTTGCCTCTGTCTGAGAAGGCAGTTGGGAGTGGATCTTGGTTTAACTTCTCATCCAAAATCTGCTGAGCAACTACTGACAAAAAAAAGTGTTAAATACAGGAGACCCAGCCCGCAGAGAAAAACATATTGCAATTAACAAGTCGCAACCAGACAGGACCCATAAACTAAAATAACTCATCTACAACCTGTGACAAATCTAATGTGAATCTAATCTGATCCCTGTATATGGATTAAATAAAAACATAAGATGGGAGAAGGTGTAGGGATCCCTCGAACCTGCCCTGCTATTTAATAAGATTATGGATGATCTAATTGTGACCTTAACTCTAATTTCCTTTGATCCTCCTGTCAATTTAAAGATCTGTCTAACTGAATCTTAATTATATTTGGTGACCCAGCCTCCACTCTTCACTGGAAAAGAGAATTGCAAACACCAATGCCCCCCTCAGGAGAAAAAAAAAACATTTTTCCTCATCTCCATTGAAAATGGGAGGCTCTTCTATTTTGGAACTGTCACCAGTGATAGACTCGTACATGACGGGCAACATCCTTTTAACTTTGTCAAGCCCTCATAGAATGTTTTAGTTTTCAGTAAAATCACTTTACCTTCCATACCTCTAATGAGGATAGGCCCAAACTGCTTACTTTTTCCTCCTAGGACAAAGAACTCACCCCATGACTAAGAAAGTGAACCTTCTCTGAACAGCTTTCAATGCAGGTATGCACCTCCCTAAGTATGATAACTTTACCAAAGGAGTGATCTTGCCAATGCCTTGTACAGTTGTAGCAAGACTTCTCCACACACCATCTGAACTCACTCGGAAGGAAAAACAAACATTCTATTGGTCTTCCTAATTACTTGGTGTGTCTGTATGCAGAATTTGAGTTTTGTGTACAATGACAACCATACCCTTCTGTTCTACCACATTCTGTACTTTCCATCCACTTAAGTAATTTTCTGCTTTTCTATTCTTCCTGTCAAAGTGGACAGTCTAACATTTTATTTGACATAATACACAATCTCAGTTTTCTCTTTACTCCACCTATCAATATTCTTTTGCAGACTCTTTCTACCCTCCTTACGATTTCCTTTTCTAACTATCTTCACATCATTTGAAAAGTTTGGCTGCTATACAGTTTGTTCCTTCATCCAAGTTATGAATGTAGGTCATAAAGAGTTGAAGCCCCAGCACTGATTCCTGTGATACTCAGTTAGTTGCATTTCGCCATCAAGGAAATGACCCATTTATCGGTTTCCTGTTAGGTACACAGATCTCTATCCATGCCAATATATAACTTCCAACACCATAGGCTTTTAAGCTTAGTACTGTAACTTTTTAATGTGGCATCTTGTTGAATGTCTTTTGGAAATCCAAAAAACATGCATCTGTTGGTATCTCTTTATTTACCTTGCTTGTTTTCTTCAAAAAGGTCGATTAAATTGTTAAACTTAATTTGTCTTTTGCAAAACCGTGTGGATCTGCCTGCTTGTGTTATGATACTCCAAATATCCTAGTTAAGAACTTTAATACTGGATTCTAGCATTTCTCAATGGCAGACATTAGTCTAACTGGTGTATTGTTCCCTGGTTTCTGTCCCCCTCTTGAACAGAGGTGTTAAATTTGACTTTTTCCAATTTGCCATAATCTAAATATTTTGGACTCTAGTGCAGACCATCATTTCCAGTGGACTCGTCAGTCTTAAGTCCCATTTTTTTTCATTTACTTTTTCTCTTGTGATTGTGATGGTTTATGTTCCTCCTTTCATAATCAGAGGGTCATTGAGTCAGACGGAAAGAAACAGACCCTTCGGTCCAACTTGTCCATGCCAACCATAATTCCAAACTAAACTAGTCCCAACTGCCTGCTCCTTGCTCCTATCCCTCCAAACATTTCTTATTCATGTACTTATTCAAATGTCTTTCAAATATTATAGCTGTACCCTCGTCCACTATTTCCTCTGGATGTTCATTCCACACATGAACCACTCCCCTTGTAAAACAAAAATTGTCCCTTATGTCCTTTTAAAAACTTTCTCCTCTCAACTTAAAAACATGCCGCCTAGCCTTGAAATCTTCCACCCTGGGGAAAATACACCTGTCATTCACCTTCTCTACATGCCTCATGACCTTAAACCTCTATAAGGTCACCTCCCAACCTCCTACGCTCCAGTGACAAAAGTCCCAGCCTGTCCAGCCTTTCTTTATTTCTCAAATCCTCCATTCCCAGCAACATCCTGGTAAATCTTTTCTGCACCCTCTCAAGTTTACTAATATCCTTCCTATAACTTGGCAACCAGAATTGGATGCAGTACTCCAGAAGAGGCCTCACCAACATCCTGTACACCATCAACATGACATCAAATTCCTATATTCAAAGGACTGAGCAATGAAGGCAAGCATGTTAAATGCCTTTTAAACCACCCTTTCGCCATGTATGTAATTTTTAAAGTTTGCATCACCTGAACAGTCTGACGGGTCTGTTTCTGTGCTTGTATGACATTATGACTGTGACTATGGAAGGAGGAACATATTCCCTCATGATCACAAGAGAAAAAGTAATGGGACAATTAATGGGACTTGAGGCTGATCAGTCCCTCTGTTCCACAAGACTACAACACTTCGCTTTTGGTTTTGTGTTCACTGCTGTGAAGGCGGAAAATATTTGCTCAAAGAATCTGCCATTTCCTCATTTCCCATGAGTAAGTTCCCAGTCTCAACTTTAACAAAAATGTTCACTTTAGCTACTCTCTTCCTTTCTATATAGTGTTTTTGTTTATTGTTAGGTTTAACTCACTTGGCCCCCTTCATTATTGTTGTTTTTGTTGTGTTTTGCTGGTTTCCAAAACTTTTTTCCATCTTTTAACCTTTCACTAATTTTAGTATTGTATACATTTTCTTTCAATTTAGTATCATCCAATCCTTGCTTATTTGGAAATAGTGCATTCTTCTGGCATAGTCTTTATTCCTCAATAGAATAGTGGCTGAGGCTGAGGGGTGACCCCTTATAGAGGTTTATAAAATTGTGAGGGGCATAGAGAGGGTAAATAGCAAAGGTCTTTTCCCTGGGGTGGGGTAGTCCAGAACTGGAGAGCATAGGTTTAAGGTGAGAGGGGAAAAATTTAAAAAGGACCGAAGGAGCAACTTTTTCATGTAGAGGGTGGAATGAGCTGCCAGAGGAAGTGGTGGAGATTGGTACATTTTAAACAGCGTCTGGATGAGTACATGAATATGAGGGTTTAAAGGGATATGGTCAAATGCTGACAAATGGGACTAGGTTAGTTTAGAATTTTTGGTCAGCATGGACAAGTTGGACCAAAGGGTCTGTTTCCATGTTGTACAATTCTATGACTCTAACTTATGAATTATCTCCTTTTAAAATGCCATTGCTCCTCTACCATTTTACCTTGCTCCTCATCATTAGTCTAATTTTAAACACAACCTGTTAAAATGATCTACTGAGCAAAATAAATTATGTTTGATGTACACATGGTGCAACGAGCTCAGTTTAAAAAGTGAGAGCTGCTGCAGTGCTGATTTTGTGGTTTGTGCTGACTGGGTGTTTGTTTACTTCTCTGAAGAATCCTCACTGAGATACTTATGTTAGAGCCATACTGAACATCAAACGCGGTGATAGCACCCTTTTGAATATTAAAAAAACAAGTTTTTGATTAAAATGTGCATCTGTGTTCACTGTATTGTCCTGTCTGACTGATGTGTTTGCCAGTTCCAGGAATACATATTAGAGGTTAATGCTTCCTCCCACCTACTAGTCTGTGTTAGCTCGGTTTTGAAACCAAGAAAGGTCTGTTGAAAATAGTCCTGTTTTGATAGATCTCCGACCCACCCACAAACCTTCCCACCAAATGTTTATACTTTTCTCCAGAAGTTCTTTTCTTTCTCTCAAACCTGTTAACGTTATCTTTGTCCCCTTTAATGAACTATTGCACATGTCTGTGGCTGTTTCTTTGTGTGAAATGCTATCTATTTTTCATCTATCTCTCCAGATCAGTGTTCCCAAATGTTTTCCCACTGTGTGACCCCAGTTTGATGTTTGAATCTTGTCACAAGCCTTGATGAGAGTTGAGAATGGCTCTTGCTCTCTCCATCCCAATCTGCTAATCTTTTCTGATTGGTCAATCTTCATACTGTAAAACTCATTGGGTCAAACCAGTCCATGGAGAAAGTGAGGTCTGCAGATGCTGGAGATCAAAGTTGAAACTTTATTGCTGGAACAGCACAGCAGGTCAGGCAGCATCCAGGGAACAGGAGATTCGACGTTTCGGGCACAGGCCCTTCTTTTCCTGAAGAAGGGCCTGTGCCCGAAACGTCGAATCTCCTGTTCCCTGGATGCTGCCTGACCTGCTGTGCTGTTCCAGCAATAAAGTTTCAACTCAAACCAGTCCATGCCAAATATAACCTGCCTACCTGCCTGCTCCTGGCCCATATCCCACCAAACCTTTGATTCATGTACCTAGCCAAATGACCTTTTTTTTATAAATATATTTATTAGCAAAAAAGACTTTTTTGTTTTTCAAAAATATGAAGCTATTGAAAATAACATACCAGTAAAATAAAAAAAATGCAAATTACAATACTACTACTGTCTACTACTAACTACTAACCTACCCTTTCATACACAACAAAACCAAATACTGTGCAAACTAGCACCAATAAAGAAGTGACTAATAAAGCAACAAAAAACACACGCAAAGTTTCCAAACAAAAAATGGGAGCATTGTGTGTATATGTGTCTATATACACCTGTATTAACTCAGGAGACCTTTCTCAGGGTTCAGCAAACCTAACCATCTTGGTTAAACAAATGCCCTAGTTAAGATAGCAGACAGATCTATGTCCAAATAACTCAAAGGCTGCCGTGCCCTTTTTTTAAAAAAAAGGTCTGTTGTGTGGTGCACCATATATGTGAGAAAACACAAGGGAATGTGCTCCATAACTAATTCCTGCCATCCCCGTAAGCTGGTGCGTTCTCAGATACCCAATTGATCGGAATATTCTTCCATGCACAGTAACAATACTAAATAGTTTCTTTCTACGCCCGTCTAAAGAAGATAAATTTGGTAGACCTAGGAGGAGAGATGTCGGGTCTACTTTAACTTTGGTCCTCAATACCTTCCCTATTTCTCCTGCCACAGCGCTCCAATAAACACTGAGCTTGTGGTATTTCCAGGGTAAGAGTCCCTACACTTATTATACATTCAGGTCACATTGGAGATGCCCCTTTTTTAAACTTTGCCAGACGGTCCAGTGTCAGATGAACCCTGTGCAGAACTTTTGACTGCATAGCGCATGTCCTATTACAAACTGATCTTTCACACATTTCTCTCAAATGTCCTCCCACGTATCAGAAGAGATCTCCACTCCTAGCTCATACTCCCAGACTTCTTATAACTGGTTAATATCCTGCCAGGCCCTGCCAGCCAGCAGGCAATAGAGGGCACTAACCGAGAGGGTGCTTGTGGCATGTAGCAACAACCTCTCTGTAACGGGCCCTTGGGCTTAGTGAGAAATGTAGTCTTCTTCTGGATGAAATCCCTAACCTGAAAAGATCTCTGCTGGGCAGCCTGTGTTTACGGCTCAGTTGCTCAAAAAACATCATAACCTCCCACTCAAACAAGTCTCCCAAACTGGAAACTTCTCTCACTGCCCAAAGTTTGAACCCTGGTTCAAACCCATCATCCCTGGTCAGAACCCCAGAATAAACTGTGGGAGTGAGTGGCGAAGTCTTTGATAAGCAACCCTCACTTTGACGCATCGCCCTCCATGCCTTGACTGTACTAATAACAATGGGGTTCCGGCAGTGGTCCAGAACTATCCTTATCTTATCCATGAACAGGTTAATAAGAAGGCACCTTGCCTGGGAGGTCTCGATATCCAGCCGTATTGAGCCTGGTTGTTACCTGCCCAGTTGTGCGCACAGGACAGCAGGGAACTCTATTGATACCTCCTGATGTCTGGGAAATCAACTCCTCCCTATCCTTGAGGCAACTGCAATTTAGTAAGTTTGATGAGGGGCCGCCCACGATGCCAGACGAAGGGATTAAACCAATCCATAAGTTTTCGTAACTTTGACCTGGGAAACATTATAGGTGCATATGCATGGGATAAAGCAAACCAGGAAGGACCTTCATCTTTATAAGGGCTAATTGGCCCAAGCACAGAATTGGAAGAGCCTCCCATCTCTGGAGATCCCACCTAATATTGTCAAGCAGGTGAGCAAAATGAGTCCAAAATAACTCCTCAAACATGGGGGTATTAAAGATACTTTGCTATCAGTAATCCGTCTGTGGCCACTTAAAGGGGAACCTAGGGCCACCTTCAACCTCTGGCACTTCATTGAGGTCTCCCAAAGACATAGCCTCCGACTTTGCAAAGTTGGCCTTATATCCTGAAAAAGCCCCAAATGAATTAATATTTCGTATCAGATGGGGTACGGAGGTCATCAGGTCTGAGAAAAACAGAAGGACAAATTGCCCATAGTGTTAGGTGCATTAGTCAGAGGGAAATGGGTCTGGGTGGGTTACTGTTCAGAGGGTCGGTGTGGACTGGTTGGGTCGAAGGGCCTGTTTCCACACTGTGGGGAATCTAATCTTAAAAAAACATTATCCACATACAGTGTAATCTTGTGTACCCCCGATCCCACTTCTGGAGCGGTTATGTGAACATTATGATGAATGGCCTCAGCCAGTGGCTCTATCACCAACGTAGACGACAATGGTGAGAGGGGGCAGCCTTGTCGACAACCCCGACCAATCGTAAAATTCTCAGACTTCACCCCGTTGGTGATGACTGCAGCCAGAGGGTGGCGATATAAAACCTCCACCCACTTAACAAAGACTCCACCCAGCCCAAACTGCTCTAAGACATAAGAGATATGGCCATTCCACCCAGTCAAATGCTTTCTCTGCATCGAAGGAAATTACCAAACTCTGGATCAATTGTTGCTGATAAGCTTGGACCATATTCAGCAACCTTCTAATATTATTAGAGGACCTACGGCCCCTTATAAAACCGGTCTGGTCCTCTTTGACAATATAGGGCAACACCTTCTTCAATCTCATCGTCAATATCTTAGACAGAGTCTTAAAATCTGAATTTAATAGAGAGATGGGCCTGTATGAGGCACAATCCTCAGGAACCTTCCCCTAAGAATTAGGGAAATATTAGCTTCTCTCAAAGATGGTGGTAGGCATTCATGCACATAGGAGTGATTGTACATCTCCAACATCAGCCCTGACAGAATCCCGATAAACTCCTTTTAAAACTCACCCAGGAGATCATCAAGGCCAGGCGCATTTCCACTCTGAAGTTGCGTAGCAGCCTCCTGTATTTCCTGAACCGTCAAGAGGGCATTAAAGAGAGAGCGTTGCCCCCGGAAGGTCCAGGCTCTTAAAAAAGGCTTCCATTTTGGCCGTCCTATCCTCGCAACCTTCAGACCGATACAATTCAGAGTAAAAACTCTGAAAAGCCTCATTAATCCTTTTGGCATTGTATGTAAAGACCCCGGTGCTGTCGCTGATTGCAATAATGGATTGGGGAGCACGCTTTTTCCTAGTCAGGTATGCTAAATACTTCCCTGACCCATTCTCGAAACACCTTTGTCTAGCAAAAACAAATTCTTTCTTTGCAATTTGTGTAAATATTGAATTCAGGGCAGCGTGAAGGGCAACGATCCACTGTAGGTTCGTCACCAAAGGCCTCGCAAAATGTGCCACCTTAGTGGCTTTCAACTGCGTTTCAAGTAGATGCTATTGTTCTCTCTTCTGTTGTTTCTGGCTAGCCGGATAAGAAATAGCTAATCCCTAGCAAAGACCTTAGCGGTATCCCATAGCATAGACTGACTACTAGCTGTGCCTGAACTGATAGTCAAAAACACCTGAAACTCCCTCAAAAAGTATTACACAAATTTGGAATCCTTAAGGAGAAAAGGATCCAGACGCCAGTTCCGCAAACCTAGCCCCTCACTCTTGGCCTTAACCTCCAAATATACTCATAGAGTCGCAGAATTGTGTATACAAAAACGACTCTATCATAACTACAAACAACTATTGCTACCAAAATGCTACAAAGAAAGCAACAATAAAACTTTGAACGCAAGACTCTTCCCTGCTGTCCAGAGGGGGCACTCACTCTACCCATCCCCTCTTGCACAGCTCGTTCAGGCCCAGACTGTGCCTCAGCCTTAGGCAAAAAAAGTGTAAATAAACAGGAAAATGATCCTGAAGGCTACAAAAGAAGACAAAGTCAGGATAAGCCCTCTGTCTACCCCTGGCTCCATGTCACCCCGATTTGCGACTAAAAGAGAAAAAGAACAAAAAAAAGGAAAGCAACAAAGGGTACCCACAAAATTGCCCATGATAAAATCCAGTTATAAAAGTATAATACGAACAACATATTCCAAGATTTTTGTTTTTTTTTAAATTATTAGGGAAATAGAAAGGAAAAGGGAAGAAGGGAAAACACAGGGAAAGAAAGAAGAGAGAACGAATATTAACCGTATTCTTCAGACCAATCAGTCTGTTTAAAGTGTCTACAAAGTTCTTGGCTTTATCCACCAAGTCAAATGTATAAACAGGATCCTAGTGGCTGAAACGGAGCACCGCGGGGTACCTCGTGGGGTACTGGATACCCAGGTTCCTCAGCCTCTTTTTCACTTCATCGAAGGACTTCCTCTTTCGAATTACAGCAGCCAAGAAATCCTAGAAAAACATGATTTTTGACCCCTTGTGCAGCAGTGCCTGTGAAACTTTCCCCAGTAATCTGGAGGCTTCTATCACCTTTTACTTGTCCCTGTATGTGAGGAAGTGCACTAGGACTGGGCGGGTGCACTAGGACTGGGCGGGGGCACTGTACCGGCCCAGACCTGTGCAGTGCGATCCGATAGGCCCTTTCAATCTGCAGCTGGCCATATTTTAAGGCCGAGGAACTGCGGCAAGCAGTTTTTAAAGAAGCTGACTGGCTGTCCATCTTCTTTACCCTCCGGGAGCCCGACAATCTGCAGATTCATTCTCCGAGTTTGATTTTCGAGGGCATCGATCTGATCTCGCAAGGCCCGTACCTCCCGCTCCAGCACCTGACTCCGTCCGAACGAAGACTTGATCGTCCTCTCCGAGGCCTTGGTTCAACCCGCTGCTCCCTGAGGCCCCGTTCTTGCTTCTGCAGCTTGGATGCAATGGGTTGGACCTGGGCACAGACCTCCTCCATCGCAGCCTTGACCTTCTGGGTGAGTCTCTCCATCGCCGTCGCCAGTTCCTGAGAGTCTGTCAGGTTCCCCGGAGGTTCAGGAGAGACTGCTGCTGGTGTGCCCAGTGCTGCAGGGAGTGTCCTCCCTGCTGCTGTTTGCTCGTTCCTTTTCCTTTTGGCATCCTTCCCACTCCAAATTGTCAACGAATATGTGTTTTTCAAGTTTTTAAATTAACAATTCCTCCATGTAAGTTGGCCAGGTATGGTAAAAAAAAACACCAATGTGTCTTGGCTATTGGGCAGAGCTGTCCACGGCAGTTCGACTGAATCGTCACCATCTTGCCAAGTCACTGTCAAATGTCTTTCAAACATTGTAATTGTGCCCATGTCCACCACTTCCTCAGGAAGTTTATTCCACACTCAAACCACCCTCTGCTTTAAAAAGGTTGCCCTCGTGTCCTGTTTAAATCTCTCTCCTCTCACCTTAAAAATGTGTTCCCTTGTCTTGAAATCCCTCATACTAGAGAAAAGACTCCTACCTTAACTCTGTCTATACTCCTCATGCTGATAAACTTCTGTAAGGTCATCTCTCAACCTCCCATGATTCAGTCAAAAAGGTAGACAAGCAGGAAGCTGGAGGAACACAGCAAGCCAGGCAGCATCAGGAGGTGGAGAAGCTGATGCTCCATGTGTGACCCTTCAGGACTGGGGATGGGTGTGGGGGGAGCTGCACAAAAAGAGTAGGGTTGGTGGAGGATTTTGGGTGGGGAGAGCGGAAGGTGGGTGAGGTAGTGATTGGTGAAGACAAGTAGAGGGTACAACCTGGGTGGTCAATGGGAGGAATGAGTCTAGTTGGTGGCAAGGAGGAGTGGAAGTGAGGGGGAGAGGCTGGGAAGGGAGTCAGGGAATGGGGAGGAAGATTATTTGAAATTGGAGAACTCAATGTTGAGTCCTCCGGGCTGTAGGCTGCCCAGGCGGAAGATGAGATGTTGTTCCTCCAATTTGCGGTTTGGTCCATTGTGACAATGGAGGCGGCCAAGGATGGTCATGTTGGAAAGGAGTGGTTGGGGGAATTGAAATGGACGGCGACTGGGAGGTCTGTTCGGCCCCAGAGGACCCGGCTGAGATACTCTGAACCGTTCCCTAAATGTACGTTCAGTTTCCCTGATGTAGAGAAGACCACATTGGGAGCACCTGATGCAGTAAACCAGGTTGGAAGAGATGCACTCTGAACCCCGTTCCCTAAATGTATGTTCAGTTTCCCCGATGCAGAGAAGACCACATCGGGAGCACCTGATGCAGTAAACCAGGTTGGAAGAGATGCAGGTGAACCTCTGTCTCACCTGGAAGGGCTGTTTGGGGCCCTGGATGGAGTTGAGGGGTGTGGTCTGCTGGCAGGTTTTGCATCTTTTCTGGTTGC
>NC_057744.1:30459494-30504754 GCF_004010195.1 Chiloscyllium plagiosum | reverse complement strand
CTCCAGTTCAGCCTGGGTGCAGGACGCTGCACTGATGCTGTCATCGATGTAACGGCAGAAGAGTTGGGGCACATTGCCTGTGTAAGTACTGAAGAGGGACTGTTCGACATAGCCGACAAAGAGGCAGGTGTTTCTGGGGCTCATCTGGATGCCCATGGCTACCCCCTGGATTTGGAAGAAATGGGAGGAGTTAAAGGACAAGTTATTAAGGGTAAGTACCAGTTCGGTGAGGTGGAGGAGGGTATTGGTGGGGGGGACTGAATGGGTCTGTTGGAAAGGAAGAAGCAGAGGGCCTGGAGGCCATCCTTGTGGGGTATGGACGTGTATAAGGACTGCACATCCAGAGTGAATATAAAGTGCTGGGGGCTAGGGAATTGGAAGCTATGGAAGAGATGGAGAGTGGGGTTGGTGTTGCGGATGTAAGTAGGAAGTGCCTGAACTAAGGGGGAGAAGATGGAGTCGAGATAAGATGAGATGAGTTCAGTGGGGCAGGAGCATGCCAAGACGTTGGGTCGGCTGGGGTGATTGGGCTTGTGAATCTTGGAGAGCAGATAGAACTGGGCAGTGTGGGGCTGGGGGACTATGAGTTTGGAGGCTGTGGAGGGGAGATCACCAGAAGTAATGAGGGCATGAACAGTGCGAGTGATTTGGGCCTGATGGGTCACAGTGAGGTTGTGGGCAAGGGGGAGGTAGGACATGGTGTTGGAGAGTTGGTGTTTGGCCTCTGTGACATAGAGGTCCGTTCTCCAGCCTACCACTGCCCTGCCTTTGTCAGTGGGTTTGATGGTGAACCAGGGGTTGCTGCGGAGAGGGTGGAGTGCTGCACATTCGGAGGGGGAGAGGTTGGAGTGGGTGAGGGTAGTGGAGAAATTGAGATGGCCGATGTCATATTGGCAGTCTGCAATGAAGAGGTCTAGGGCGGGTATGATGCCGGTGGGGTGTAACCAAGTGGAGGAGGAAGGTTGGAGGTGGGAGAAGATGTCCTCAGGGCGGTTGAGAGTTTTGTCAAAGAAGGTGACACGGAGTTGAAGGCGGTGGAAGAAAAGCTCCATGTCGTGGCAGGTGTGGAATTCATTGAGGTGGGGTTGGAGGGACACGAAAATGAGCCCTTTCCTGAGGACAGGTTCCAACCTATCGCCTCTCCTTATACCTCAAACCTTCCATACCTGGCAACATCCTGGTAAATCTCTTCCGAACTCTCTCCAGCTTGATTATATCCTTCCTATAACTGGGCCACCAGAACAGGCCTCACCGGTCCAGAACAGGCCTCACCAATGTCCTGTACAACCTCAACATGACTTCCTAACTCCTGTACTCAAGGACTGAGTAATGAAGGCAAGTGTGCCAAACGCCTTTTTTACCACCCTGCCTATATGTGACACAACCTTCAAAGAATTATGTACTTGATCCCCAGGTCACTCTGCTCTATGACACTGCCCAAGACTCTACCATTAATTGTATAAGGCCTACCCTTGATTGTTGTACCAAATTGCAATACCTCATATTTATCACAATTGAACTCCATTTGCCATTTTTCAGCCCATTGACCCATTTGCTCAAGGTCCCTTTGCAATCTTACAAAACCTCCTTCACTGTCTACTATGTCACCAATTTTGGTGTCATCCGTAAGATTACTAACCATGCCTTCTATATTCTCACCCAAATCATTAATATGAACGATAGACAAAAGAGGACCTGGAACCAAATCCTGTGGAACACCGCTGGTCACAGGCCTCCAGTCTGAAAAGCAACCCTCCACCATACTGCCTTCTGCTGTTAAGCCAACCATTATCCAATTGATAGGTTTACCCTGATTCCTGTGTGACCTAACTTTACTTAATTAGTCTACCATGTGGAACCTTGTCAAAGGCTTTATTCAAATCCAAGTAAACAATGTCTATTGCTCAGCCCTCATCAATCTTTTTGGTAACGTCTTCAAAAAAAAAGCCAATCAAGTTTGTAAGACATGATTTTCCTCACACAAAGCCATGCTGACTATCTCTAATCAAGTTTTGCCTCTCTAAATGTCCATAAATCCTATCTTTATTAATCACCTCCAACAAGCTGCCCACAAACAAAGTCAGACCCACAGGTCTGTATTTCTCTGGTTTCTCCTGACAACCTTTCTTAAGCAAAGGTACAACATTAACCACCCTCCAGTCATCAGGCACCTCACTTGGACATTAATGACTGAGGTTACAAAGAATTTCAATGAAGTTGTATCAATAACAAACTGCACACTCGAGAATTCTAGGCGAGAGCTTCTTTCCTACCTTTACTTTGGGTGTAACAGAAACATGGGAGCAGAGGCCATTCAGCCCCTCCAGGCTGCTCCAGGATTTAATAAGTTTATGTTTGATCTGGTTTTGGGCTCAAATTCACACTTCCACCTACCTTCAGTGACCTGGGACCTTGGTTAACATGGGAGTGAATCTTTTAGCTGCTATTGGAAGCATGGTGAGTTAGCCAGGATGGAGATCGGTGCAGGAGAGATTCTGATTCTTGACCATGGACAGGCAGGGCATCTAACTCCCACCTTGAGGAGGACTATTGGTGTGGGTGGGTGGGGGGGGGTGTTGGCTGGAGGAGGATGATGCTGGATTGGGAGGGGAGAGGGAATTAAGGGTCCAGTCCTGGGGATTGGATTAGGGG
Organism: Chiloscyllium plagiosum; assembly: GCF_004010195.1. Lineage (NCBI taxonomy): Eukaryota > Metazoa > Chordata > Chondrichthyes > Orectolobiformes > Hemiscylliidae > Chiloscyllium > Chiloscyllium plagiosum. The sequence continues at coordinate 30,502,102 of NC_057744.1, read as the reverse complement.
TTGATAAAGCAATTTTCTCTTCCTGGTCCCTGAGCGGTGCGAGAATGGTGCTTATTCTAACGCAACAAAAATATTGGTGAGAAATAAGCACAAGGGAGGGATTGATCTTGGTGAAATATTGGCGATAGCGGTGTGATCCTTTGTTTTCTAAACCTTGCAAGTCTCTCAACTCTTTAAAAGTATATAACTGCTTATCCCCGTTCGACATCTGAACTTGACAGCAAACACTCAATGACTTGCACAATGGCGTTGCCTTTTGAGTTCATTTGAATTAACCCTTTTGTGCTGATCTATTGGAGAATAGTCAGTATCAACTGGTAGAATGCTCCACAATAGATGAACACTGGGACATTCAGCGGAATTAAACCAGGAATTCCCGCATTTCCCTCCCTTTAATAATAAAACTTTACAAGCCTCTTACATGAAGATCTCTCCCTCCTTTGTGTTTGAGTCTGCTTTATTTCACATTTCTAACGATCATAAAGAGATGACCACTTTTCTACATAAGCCTGAACATTGATTTTCAGCAAGCTATTTGACTATGGAGGGCGTCATAATTCAGTCCACATACATCCAGCAGAGATTTCTTGTTTCATTTTTTTTCCATGAGGTGAGGACTTTTCTTAAGGATATAAGGAGAAGCCGCCTCCTCATCTCAGTCTTAATTGAATTGAATTTATTGTCATGTGTACCGAGTCACAGTGAAAAGCTTTGTCTTGCGAGCATTAAAGGCAGATCACAGAGTTAAATAGCGTAGATAAGTAAATAATAGGTAAACAGCGGCAAAAACCAAAACACAGGTACAGGCAAATGCTCAGAGTTTGAGAGTCCATTCAGTATTCTAACAACAGTAGGGTATAAACTGTTTTGAAACCAACTGGTGCGTGTGTTCAGACTTTTGTACGTTCTCCCTGATGGTAGAGGTTGTAGAAAAAACATTGCCAGGGTGGGATGGATCTTTGAGAATGCTGGTGGCCTTTCCTTGACAGTGGGCCTGGTAGAAGGATTCTATAGATGGGAGGTTGGCCTTTGTGATTGTCTGGGCTGATTTCACCACTGTCTGTAACCATCTCTGATCTCGAATGGTACAGTTGCCATGACAGGTAGTGATACATCCAGACAGAATGCTCTTGATAGCGCACCTATAAAAGTTGGTAAGGGTACTCACTGTCATTCCAAATTTCCTCAGCTGCCTGAGGAAGAAGAGACATTGTTGGGCCTTTGTAACCAGTGAATCCACATGAAGAGTCCAAGAAAGCTTGTTGTGGATGACCACTCCCAGGAGCTTGACACTCTCCACTCGTTCCACCTCTGTGCTGTTAATGTGTAGGGGGACATGAGTAATATCCTGCCGAAAGTCAATAATGAGTTCCTTGGTTTTGCCGGCATTGAGAGCTAGGTTGTTCTCAGTGCACCATTTTCCCAGGTCTTCCACCTCCCGTCTGTATTCTGTTTTGTCGCCATCTGAGATTCGACCGACTATGGTGGTGTCATCAGCGAACTTATAAATGGCATTAGTCTGGTATTTGGTGACACAGTCATGGGTATACAGTGAGTAGAGTAGGGGGCTAAGTATGCACCCTTGGGGTCCCCAGTGTTGAGTGTTCGTGAGATGAAATATTGTCCCCAATCTTCACTGATTGTGGCCTATGGGTCAGGAAACTGAGGATCCAGTTGCAGAGAGTGGGGCTTAGTCTGAGATCACTGAGTTTAGTAATAGGAGACGTTGATTTTAAATAACAATTTGTAATGACAGTGTGAGTCAGGAATTAAACACAAGTTTTCCCTGATCTGTATGGTTCTGCGCCACAATAGGAAGTAGACCTACCACTAAATTATTGGGAAGCCTTCGTATCTACTTTTCAACCTTTCTAATTATAGGACATTGCTATACTGCATCACAGAATTACAATCTCAAAATTGTTCCCAATCCACATCTGTAGGTGTTACTTCTAATGAGCAGGACCACAAATGATAGGAGTCTTGTATCTTCCAACCAAAGTGAAGTCTTAAATCAATGATCCATATCAAGCAATTTTCTTGAGTGTTTAATCATCCGTGGGTCACACCATCACCCCGTCCAAGCATTCATGTGCACTCCTTCAACAGGCACCATATCATCAAAACATACAATGCATTAAGTTAATTCAAAGAAATAAATAAAGGACTCCATTTATATAGTAACTTTTGTAGAATGATACAGTGCAGAGGAGAAGGTCATTGAGCCCATCATGTCTCCAGGAGAATCCAATGACTCCCACTTCACTAGTATTTCTCCATGACCCTATATTTCCTTGTCCTCCGTATCCTTATATAATTCCCTTTTGAGAGTAAATATTGAGTTTGTTTCCACTTCAGTTCCAGGTTTTGCATTCCAGATCACAATAAATTGGATAAAGGGAAAGGTAAAAATTGTCAGCCATGCCAGCAGCCCCCAAACTTCTAAACAAATTTAGAGAATATCATATCACCTTTTTTTTTAATTTTGCCAATTACCTTAAAAATCTGTCTGCTGGTTCCCAGCCATTCTATTAATGGAAGCAGTTTCCCTCCATCTGCCCAATCAGAACCTCCCATTAAACATATTTTCACCAAATCTCCCCTTAACTTGCCAGAGAACAGCCTTGGAATTTCTAGAATTGCCACACTTTCTGAACTCCTCATCCCTGGTAAAACTCGTCCAGACTCTCTGTCCAGGGATTTGACGTATTTTCTAATACATCAAATACATGGGTGGCATGATAGCTCAGTGGTTGGCACTGCTGTCTCACAACGCCAGGGACCTGGGTTGGATTCCAGCCTCAGGCAACTATCTCTGTGGAGTTTGTACCTTCTCCCTGTGTCTGCGTGGGTTTCCTCCAGGTGCTCCAGTTTCCTCCCACAGTCTAAAAAATGTGCAGGTTAAGTGAATTGGCCATGCTAAATTGCCCATAGTGTTAGGTGTATTAGTCAGCGGTAAATGTAGGGAAATGAGTCTGGTGGGTTACTCTTCGGAGGGTCGGTGTGGAATTGTTGGGCCGAAGGGCCTGTTTCCACAGTGTAGGGAACCTAATCCAATCTAAAGTGAGGCCTAAGGTTGATTAGAAATTACTGAAAGCACAGTTAACATTTCAATTCTAATGAAGAACTCTGAAGAGGAGGCCCAGGACCTGAAACATTATCGCTGCCAGATGTTTTGAGCTTTTCCAGCAATTTCATAGATGGATAGAACCCCTTCATAGAATCCCTCCTGTGTGGGAAAAGGCCAATCTGTCCATTAAGTTCACAGTGACCCACTGAAGTGCATCCCACCCACACCCACACCCCCAGTTCCTATAACCTTGCATTTCCCATGGTTAACCCACCCACTTCCACATCCCTGGACATCATGGGGAATTTTCCATGGCCAATCCACCACCTTTGGACTCTGACAGGAAACTGGGACAGCCGGAGGAAACTTGTGTAGACCTGGGGAGAATGTGCAAACTCCACACGGCAATCGCTTGAGGCTGGATTCAAACCTGGAGCTGTGAGGCAGCAGTGCTAACCATCATTTTTGATTTTGTTTCTGATTTTCCAGCAAGGCAATTCTTTGTTTTTTTTTGCCATGTTACTCCAGCTGAGGCCTAATCTAATTTAGAAAGGTTTCATGTAATCTCCTTGCTTTTAGACACCATTCCTTTATTAATGAAGCCATGATGAATCTGACATGTGTCTTTAGCAGCTTTTCAGATTGACCTGCTACTACCTTTGAAGATTTGTGTGCCCATCCCCTTGGGTTTCTTAGTTCCTCTGAGCCTTTTAAAACTATAGCTATTTTTAATCAACCTGTAAAGACATGTCTGACATACCTCTCGAGCAAGTGGGATTTGAACCCAAGACATTACCAGTGCATCACAAGAAACCTCCACACAACCGCCCCCCCCGACCCGTGCTTAAAATGTACAACTTTTTCGATATTGCCCTTTGGTCAGACTTCCAATAAAAACCCCTCCTGGCTCTGCACTAAATCAGGTGTTAGTTGTGGTTCAGTTCGACACACCCTGGCTCTGAACTACAAGCAGTTGGGTTCAAGACCCACTCTCGAATCTGAATGCGGGGCTGATATTTCAGGGCAATATTGAGGAACCACTGCCGTTTTGCTGATTCTGTCATTCACATGGAGACCGTTAAACTTTTAAATTTACCCCTTCATTTTTCTAGTTTATATTAAGAAGGACTTTAATTATTACCTTTATTTCTTTATTTTCTCCTTATTCTATGAAGGTTTGTAATGCTTACCTTTTTAACTTTGTTCCTTTCAATACTCTGTACCTGAGTTTTTAGTATCTGGGTACCTTTTGACTTAGGATGGCACCCTGTGCGGTGACATTAGATACTTTTCACTCTAATTTAGTGCATGTGACAGTAAAATCTAAAAGTTCTAAAACTGAAGGACCCCTCCCCCACCTATTCAGGTGGATGTAAGGAACAGCAGAGGAGTTATTGCTGGTGTCCTGACCAAGGTTTATCCCTCAATCAATATTACAAAAAAAAAAGCTTGTGTCATTATCATATTGTTAACAACAAAAAAGTGCTGGTGGAATACAGATATTAGTCCAATGCAGGAGTTAATCTGCCATGCATCTGCTCATTTTACCAGTACATCAGTGTTTTCCTAAAGTCACTGATAATCCCTTCCATTGTTTACTCATTTCCAAATTTTGTTACATTTGTAAGCTTTGAAATGGCACCTGTTCGATACGTAAGGAGCCAAAAGAGCAGAGTCTCAACTTTGAACCCTGGGAAACACCACAGTACATGTTGCCTTCTAGGAGAAAATGAGGACTGCAGATGCTGGAGATCAGAGTCGAGAGTGTGTTGCTGGAAAAGCACAGCAGGTCAGGCAGCAGCCGAGGAGCAGGAGAATCAACGGTTCGGGCCGGAGCCCTTCATCAGGAATTTTGCCTTCTATCTCTTAGCCAAGTGCTGGAAAATGGGACTGGAATGGATGGATGTTTGATGATGGATGCAGATATGATAGGTCGAGGAACTGCATTCCTTGCTGTTAAAAATTCAAGGACTTTAAATTTTGCTACAAATATACCAAGTGGTATCTTGTAAAACATCACAACAGTGTCCATGTGTGCAGCAACAACTGCTGTATCCTTACCAAACCTCTCGGGTACTTACTTTGTTGTTATGGCTTTGGCATAGTTTAATGGAAATAAAGTTTCAAAATGTAGTCACTGCTACTAGGTAATAACAACAGTGTGTGTAGAGAGTGTGGTGCAGGACAGGCAGCATCTGAGGAACAGGAGAATCGATGTTTCAGGCATAAGCCCTTCATCAGGAACAGTGTGTGCACAAACAGCAATGCAATTAATCACCAGACAATTAGTTTTCGGTAGTGGCTGAGGAACAAATGTTGGCCAGGACACTAAAATAATTTCCCTACTGTTCATCTTAAAAAAAAACTTAGGGTCTTGTGCACCATCAGACAGAGCTTTATTTTATCTAATTACTAAAAGAGTGTCCAACACTGTTGACCCTCAAGACTATTGCACTGAAACGTCAGCCTACATTATGGGCTCTAGTCTGTGGGATTTGTGAATAAAAGCTATCATGTTATATCATTTGTAAGCTGCCTTTATGTCAATGTTGGGGAATTGGCTTACATAACCTGGATTTCCAGTCAGATTAATGTAAATCTCTTGGATTTTATTAGTCAGTCCCTTTCTCACTGGGACTCAGAGCCTCTCGCCAGTTCAAATCTGGCCACTGTCAGTTTTGTAAATCTTTACAAATGTGTTGACGTATTAGGCTGGAAGAAACCTGGGTCAACTTAGAATTTACTGGCATCATCCATTGATGACATGGACGTTTTCTAACCAACCTGTTCAAGAACTTCAGGAGCAGGTGGGACTCAAATCCTGGCACAGGGGGAGGGATACGACTGCTGCACCACAGGAGTTTTTCTGTTGATGGTATAGGGATGAGATTTCAACTTACTCAAAACTTACAGAATTAAAATAGACAAACCATCCCGTAAATGTGAATTTCTACAGCAGTCAAAATGTCACGAACTCACCACCAAAGCAGCTACTATCCCATGATTCCACACAGTCCATATTCAAAGTATTGGCATCAGTAACTCCAGTGTCAGTTTTGGAGAGCTGCCCCTGTCTTTCTCCCACATACCTACATCACCTCTCCTGTGATGGGATTTGCCCCTTCTCTAGAGTTATGAAGATGTGGGCATGTCTTTAAGAGAGTGGAGGATTTGGCAGGAACACAGAGTGCTGGAGAATTTACAAAATAACATTTGATTCAAAACAAACAGCACTTGCTGATTTGCTATGAGACAAAAACACAAATTCAAATTCGGCCAATCAGTTTAAATTATACCCCGAAAAAATATCAAATGCCAGTCCAATTTGATTTGAGTATATTGATAATCTTATAACTAATGACACAATCCGATGCTTTGGGGGTATAAGACCAGAGAAAATTGAACAGTTGAGTGGAGAACTGCTAAGCCACCAGCATGTAAACAGACTGCTTGAAAAATAGCTCTCTTAAAAATACCTTTTTGATCAGTAACCTAAGAAATTCCTAAGAAAAAGAAAAGACACAGGAAAATCTGAATAGAAGAATGAAAGCTGCCTGGTTTTGAGATTAGAAGTGTGCTTTTGTAAATCTTAATTGGGAATTTATTGGACTAGTATTATAGAAGGGAAGGTAAAAGATAGGTTTGTGTAAGAAGTTGTAAATAGTTGTTAGTTAATTATTCTCTGTTATACTTTAAAAGATAAAATTGCTAATTTTTATTTAAAATACTTCTTGACCACTCAAATTTTCACAGATTACAGCACAGGATAAATCTTTTCTGTTTTGCTGGTTTAAATTAAGCAGGAGGGTTTACCCTCTGTTGTAACTGTTACCTGGATAAGTATTATTATCAGTAACCTGTGATACAGAAATTCCTAAGAAAAAGAAAACAAGACACAGGAAGATCCGAATAGAAAAACGAAAGCTGCCCTGTTGATCCCGCTAGTAGTATATGCTTGTCTCAAAGATTAAGCCATGCATGTCCAAGTACTCACGGCCGGTACAGTGAAACTGCGAATGGCTCATTAAATCAGTTATTTGATCGCTCCAAACGTTACTTGGATAACTGTAGTAATTCTAGAGCTAATACATGCAAACGAGTGCTGACCCATGCGGGGATGTGTGCATTTATCAGACCAAAACCAACCCAGGCTCGCCCAGCAGCTTTGGTGAGTCTAGGTAACCTCGGGCAGATCGTAAGTCCTCGTGATGGTGACGACTCATTCGAATGTCTGCCCTCTCAACTTTCGATGGCACTTTCTGTGCCTACCCTGGTGACCATGGGTAACGGAGAGTCAATTCCAGAGAGGGAGCCTGAAAAACAGCTACCACGTCCAAGGGTTGGCTCTAAGGGCTGGGGTGCAAAGCAGGGCTGGGCTCGTGCCCCCGCTGGACAAGGTGCTGCCCCCTCCCAAGGGGCCGGTGGCAACTCTGGACACGTGTCAGGCCCTTCCTGTGGATCGTGCCAGTTGCGGTACCCATCGCTCTTCCATGGCAGGCTTGGCTGGCACCTAGCAGCTGACTTAGAACTGTTACAACACGGGGTAAACCCTCCTGCTTAATTTAAAACCAGCAACACAGAAAAGATTTACCCAGTGCAGTAATCTGTAAAAATTTGACTGGCCAAGAACTATTTAAAGTAAAAATTAACAACATTATTTAGAGTCATAGAGATGTACAGCATGGAAACAGACCCTGCGGTCCAACCTGTCCATGCTGACTAGATATCCCAACCCAATCTAGTCCCACCTGCCAGCACCCAGCCCATATCCCTCCAAACCCTTCCTATTCATATACCCACCCAGATGCCTCTTAAATGTTGCAATTGTACCAGCCTCCACCACTTCCTCTGGCAGCTCATTCCATATACGTTCGACCCTCTGTGTGATTTCTTAAAGTATCACAGAGAATAATTAACTATCAACTATTTACGAGTCCTTACTCTAACCTATTTTTTACCTTCCCTTCTATAATACTAATCCGATGAAACTCCCAATTAAGATTTACAAAACTTCTAATCTCAAAACCAAGCAGCTTTCATTCTTCTATTCGGATCTTCCCGCGTCTTCTTTTCTGTTTCTTAGGAATTTCTGTGTCACAGGTTACTGATCAAAAAGGCACTTTTAAGAGAGCTATTTTTCAAGCAGTCTGTTTACATGCTGGACTTGGCAGTTCTCCTCCCAACTGTTCAGTTTTCCCCCAGTCTTACAGCCCCAAAGCATCGGATTGCGTCATTGGTTTTAAGATTGGAGTTTGATATTTTTGGGGGGATAATTTAAACTTATTGGCCAAATTCAAATTTGTGTTTTTGTCTCATAGCTACTCAGCGAGTGCTGTTTTTTCTTAATCAAATGTTTCTTTGTAAATTCTCCAGCACTCGGTGTACTTGGCAAGTCCTTCACTCTCTTAAAGGTACACCCACATCTTCATAAAACTAGATATGGTGAGGCAGGTGGCACCAGAGAAATATCTGCCTCCTTCCTGCTCCCTCAGCAATTAGGTTCTGGGTGAGAAGGTCCACTTGTTACTGAACTGTCACCTCCCTGGCCCTGGATTGAGAGACCTGGGTTCATGTCACAGTTGCTCTAGAAGTGTATATAAATATCTTGGAACAGGTTGGTGAGGAAAATAGGTTAAACTCCTTCAGTGGTCACTTCATGAGGCTTAAGGACTTCAGCCCAATAATGGGCCCAATAACTTAAAGTCATACAGCTGTACAGCACGGAAACAGATCCTTCGATCCAACTCGTCCATGCCGACCACATAGCCTAAATTAATCTAGTCCTATTTGCCAGCACTTGGCCCATATCCCTCTAAACCCTTCCTATTCATATACCCATCCACATGCCTTTTAAATGTTGTAATTGTACCTGCCTCCACCACTTTCTCTGGCAGCTCATTCCATACATACACCACCCTCTGTGTGAAAACATTGCCCCTTGAGCCCCTTTTAAATTTTTCCCCTCTCACCTTAACCCTCTAGTTTTGAACACCCCTACCTTGGGGAAAAGACCTTTGTCTATTTATCCTATCCATGCTCCTCATGATTTTATAAACCTCTATAAGGACCCTCTCAGCCTCTGACAGTCCAGGGAATAGGCTCCAGCCTATTCAGCCTCTCCCTGTAACTCAAACCCTCCAACATCCTTATAAATCTTTTCTGAATCCTTTCAAGTTTAACAACATCTTCTGATAAGAAGAAGACCAGAATTGCATGCAATATTCCAAAACGGGCTTAACCAATGTCCTGTACAGCTGCAACAGGACCTCCCAACCCCTATACGCCATGCTCGGATCAGTAGAAGTAAGTGTATCAAATATCTTCCTCGCTATCCTGTCTACCTGGGACTCCACTTTCAAGGAGCTATAAACCTGCACTCCAAGGTCTCTTTGTTTGGCAACACTCCCCAGGAGTTTATACAGTTAATGATAAGTCCTGACCTGATTTACCTTACCAAACTTTAACATCTCACATTTATTTAAATTAAATGTTATCTGTGACTCCTTGGCCCATCTGATCAATGTCCAGTTGTATTCTGAGATAACCGTTACTATCCACTCACCCTGCTGGAAGGCAAGAAAAGTGGCTTCTTTCGCAAGAGTGTCCAGCCAGCTGGCTTTAGGGTAGGGGACTCTGTTGCTCCAATCTATGGTCATGGGTGGGGTCAAGGTATGGGGCTGAAATCTCCCCTGGCCCTTACCTCTGTCCGGGGAGAAAGTGAGGTCTGCAGATGCTGGAGATCAAAGTTGAAACTTTATTGCTGGAACAGCACAGCAGGTCAGGCAGCATCCAGGGAACAGGAGATTCGACGTTTTGGGCACAGGCGGGCCTGTGCCCGAAACGTCGAATCTCCTGTTCCCTGGATGCTGCCTGACCTGCTGTGCTGTTCCAGCAATAAAGTTTCAACCTTACCTCTGTCCCTCTGGCTTAATGCAGGTAATCGAGAGAGAGAGAGGGCGCCTCCAGCTGGAGATATCTTCTCAGCAGCTGAAAAAAATGAAAAGCACATTGCCTCAACTAATGGCCAGCATTATAGAGGGTAAGCCCCTCCAAAAAGCAGCCGGCTCTAGGCAGGTCGATGGAGGCTGAATGATGGTGTGGTCCGTCTCTGATAATTGGCCTTTTTATTTATTTATATTATGACAATTTACTTTTTTGTCTTGAATAGTTGGTCACTGGCTGCAGGCAGAATCTGGCCTCCAGATATGTCATGCCAGTCAATCGGGCAAAATTCCATGCCCGCCCACCTCCCTCCCTGCTCCCAGATTGGGATGAAAATGCTCCTTTGGGAGTTCCACTATGAAAGCTGAAAAACAATGCTGATGCGCCATCTTGTGGAAGCTGGACTGCATAGCATGTCACGCAGAAAAGAAGCTTTTTACCTGAAGTGGTAGATTTTACAAATTAGCTGTAACCTAATCAAATTTAACACTCTCCATCCCACACACCATATTCTACGTTCATCCAAAACTCAGATGCCTGTACAAATTAACTTGCACTAAATCACATTCATCATTAACTCTGCTTTCCGATCGACATTGACTTCTGTTGATGTGTCAATTTTAAAACACTTGTCCTCTATTTCAAATCCTTCCAAGATATTATCTATCTCTATCTCTGTAACCTCTTCCTGAACTATGACCCCATCCCCTGAGTACACAATTTACTTTTACATAGTAGCTGTAACCTAATAAACTGTTCGAGCGGCATGGTAGCTCAGTGGTTTGCACTGCTGCCTCACAGCACTAGGGTCCCAGGTTCGATCCCTCCCTCCAACTGTCTGTGTGGAGTCTGCATATTCTCCCTGCGTCTGTGTGGGCTTCCTCTGATAATCCAAAGATACGCAGGCCAGGTGAATTGCCCATAGTGCCGGAGCCCTAGTCAGGGGTAAATATAGCATCTGGGTCGGTTACTCTGGGCTGAAGAGCTTGTTTCCATAGTGTAGGGAATCTAATCTAAACTCTTAGGGGCAATAGGGTAGCACTGCAGCCTCGCAGCACCAGGATTCCAGGTTCAATTCCAGCCTCAGGTGACTGTCTGTGTGGAGTTTGTACATTCTCCCCGTGTCTGCCTGGGTTTCCTCCCACAGTCCAAAGATGTGCAGGTCAGGTGAATTGGCCATGCTAAATTTCCCATAGTGTTAAGTGCATTAGTCAGAGTGAAATGGGTCTGGGTGGATTACTCTTTGGGGGGTCGGTGTGGACTGGTTGGGCTGAAGAGCCTGTTTTCACACTGTAGGGAATCTAATATTTGGCACTGAGCTAGATACCGAGATATTGGGCTAAACAAAAGAATTTTAGGGATTGTGTTAAAGAAGGAGAGAGAGAGAGAGATAAAAGCATGTCAACTTCTTGGGTAAAGATTTCCAGAGCCAAGACACAAGATGGTTGAAGATCTGATAGTGAGAAGAGAGTGAGAGAATGTGCACGAGGCTAGAATCCGGTTTGCTTTTCTTAATGGAGATAGTGATTGCCTTTAAGCTGTACAACTGTGACCAGATGAACTGCAGAAGCCATTCTATTTCCCTGCTGGGTGTTCCCTTCACCACAATGAGCCAATCTGTCACCTATAGGACTTGCTTCATATCTTGTGTCGGAAATTGATTACTGACTTTATTCTATTCTTATTGCTTTTCCAAATGAGAAATATATTCACTGTTTTGACAGTACACACTATCCCAGGAGACGATCGAAGCACTGAAAAAGCCAACCTTTGATGTCTGGCACTGGGAGTACAATGAGGTACTGTGAACTACTGCTCAGCAATGTAGTGAATACAGATCAATGAGTTAAAATGAAAAAAAACCCAGTAACCGTCAACTTGCAGCAGAGAGTCTGTTATTGCTAAAGAGAGGAGCGATGGAATGGGTTAACAGCTTCAGGCAACCACGTCCAGGAGACCTTCCATTTGTTATTTGTGTTTAGGTCATGAAATAATAAATGTGATGGCTTCTGTTGTGTCAAACTGGTCGTTTTTATATTTGAGCAACTCAGCAATAGTGGAATAGTCACAAGATACTCCTGAATAATGAAAGCATCATTCAGACCTTCTTAATATATCCATTCAGAACAATCCTAAAATCCCATATAGCCCAAAAGATAAAGGAGCTGAATTCCTCCTTATAGTTCCCAAATTGCATTGTTTTATGAATAATTCCAGAGTCTGCAATGCCACCACATTGCCTGGAGTCCACTCCCAGTGCATGCTCACTGTGGGAAGAAACTCTTGACTTTTACTTGATTCTCCCACTGTTCTTTAAAGTAACCCCTTTGAATGTATTTAGCACCTTATTGACTCTCACATGACCATTTCACAAAAATATCCCTTTAACGCTGAAAAGTTGAAGTCTCTCCAACCTCTCCTTCAAATGTAAATCTTGCATAAGCAGTCACTGCAATGCTGCCTGTATGATTCAGTTAAGATAAAAGGATAGCCCTGAGCTGAGAGATCAGTTGGGTCAGGTCACCACCTCTGGTAGGACAATTTCCTGCAAGTATCATCATTTGACCTCCTGCCTATAATTCCACAATTCTGTCATTGGCCATCCAGTGTGCCAATGGTTAGATTGCAATGCCCATCACCCAATTAAGAAACAATTACCTTTCCTTGACCTGATTGCCCCTTTGATTGTTCTTAAGATTGCTCAAGGCAGGGCCCTGGAGATTACTTTTTATATCCCAGAGGATTGGCTAACCTACCGATGATGGAATAAAAGCCAAGAGCTGCAGAACACAAAGTGCTGGAGAAATTCAGCAGGTCTGGCAGTGTCTGTGAGGGAGAAACAGAGTGAACATTTCCAATCCAACATGACCCTTCTCCAGAACTCAATGAAATGATAGAAGCTATTTTCTGCACAACTTTGACACCGCACAGTCTGAGGCAGCCAGGAGAAATCCAAGGATACATCAAGTATCCCGACATGACCTGCACAAAACGACCATGTCAGAACATAAAGGGAATCCTTGGAAGCATAACTGACCAGTAGATAGTGGTCACCCTGTTATAGGAACGATATTATTAAGCTGGAGAGGGTTCAGAAGAGATTTACTAGAATATTGCCTGGTAAGGTGGGTTTGAGTTATCGAGAAAGGCTGGGACTATTTTTCACTGTAGTGTAGAAGGTTGAGAGGTAAAATCACGAGGAGCTAATGGTAAGTAACTTTTCCCTGGGATTGGGGATTTCAAGAATAAGATGAGAATATTTTTATGGTGAGAGGAGAAAGACTTATAAAAAGACATGACGGGCAATTTCTTTTTACACAGATTCACATGTGGAATGAACATCCAGAGGAAGTGAAGGATGTAGGCACAGTTACAGGTTTAAAGGGCACTTGGATAAGTAAATGATGAGGATAGGTTTGGCAGGATGTGGGCCTGGAGCAGGTAGATGGGACTAGTTTAGTTTGGGATTATGGTCGGCGTGAACTGGTTGGACTTAAGGGTCTGTTTCCGTGCTGTATGAGTGTATGTTCTTGTGGTTCTGTTCGCCGAGTTGGGAATTTGTGTTGCAAACGTTTCGTCCCCTGTCTAGGTGACATCCTCAGTGCTTGGGAGCCTCCTGTGAAGCACTTCTGTGTTGTTTCCTCCAGCATTTATAGTGATTTGAATCTGCCGCTTTCGGTTGTCAGTTCCAGCTGTCCGCTGCAGTGACCGGTATATTGGGTCCAGGTCGATGTGCTTATTGATTGAATCTGTGGATGAGTGCCATGCCTCTAGGAATTCCCTGGCTGTTCTCTGTTTGGCTTGTCCTAGAATAGTTGTGTTGTCCCAGTCAAACTCATGTTGCTTGTCATCTGCGTGTGTGGCTACTAAGGATAGCTGGTCGTGTCTTTTCGTGGCTAGTTGGTGTTCATGGATGCGGAATGTTAGCTGTCTTCCTATTTCTCCTATGTAGTGTTTTGTGCAGTCCTTGCATGGGAATTTGTACACATCACAGAAGCGCTTCACAGGAGGCTCCCAAGCACTGAGGATGTCACCTAGACAGGGGAAGAAACGTCTGCAACTCAAATTCCCAGCTCAGCGAACAGAACCACAACAACGAGCACCCGAGCTACAAATCTTCTCACAGACTTTGTATGTTCTTATGGTGGTTCAGCGCAAGACTGTTTATGTTTGATGCCTTTGTTTAGACTTCAGATTGGTGAATGTCTCCGCTGAAATATCAGACACTTAAAACAGATTTATTCAGCAACAAATATTTAGCACACAACGTATTCAAATGTGGAGTAACTGTTGTCTCCTCACTGACAGATGCTTAGCTGTCTGGAGTACATGTACCATGATCTGGGACTGGTGCAGGAGTTTAACATGAACCCCATCACACTGAAACGCTGGCTGGTAAGTTCACTGCTCTTGGGGCAAATATCACAACACAAAATGGAATGTTCACCAAAGACTTATAAAAGAACCGAAGTCTCCCCATGAGTTAAAAGTTGCATAGAAAATGCAGACGTTGCCCTGCTTTGATGAAAAGATGATAAACAGAGAATGTAGTTACAGTAACCGCTTGCACTGACAAGACTCTCAGACAGTTATAGCAGAGTTAATAGCAATTAGTAATGTGATCAAGATTAAAGGGTTGGAAAAAACATCCATGCCAATCTGTATGGCTCAAACTCCATCCATTACCTACCGTCCTGGCACAAGCTGCTGGGAGGTTTGCGGAAATCCATAATGTGCCTAGCAGGAAACTAGGCAATGCACTGGCCTTTTAATTCTGTAACTAACCCATGACTAATGTGCGGTGTTCTGTTAGTTATAAGGGGAACTTCATGAAATGAGATGAAATCTCAATGATGAGTTTGAGTTTCTGGAACAAATTGATCTGTATCGATTCAACTGAGAAGGAGGTTTATAACACACTTTGAGGAGATTACTATGTAACTGAAAGCCCAGCAGTATTACAAAGACAGCCAAAGGATGGAACAGTTTGCTTAATGTAGTTTAGAAATGTTGGACCAAATCTGCCCGTCAGTGTGAGTAGCCTTCTTTCTGATAATCAGACAAATAAAATTACCTGTTTAGGTTCCTCTTGCTGTTGGCTGGTTTCTCTAAGCATTCTGCGGCTGTTTTGCACTGCTACTCTTTTGGCTAGTGGGGTGTTAAGGGGACGTTTGTATTGAAGACATTTAGGTAGTACCTGTTTCCTTAGGCATTCATGCAGGAAGTACAGCTGTTCATTGGTGGCACTCTGTTGGATGGCATTCATTTCCCATTTTCGGGCCAGTTTTAGCGTATTGTGCCCATAGGTCTTTACGAGTTTTTGAGAAGATTTGTAGCTCAGGTTCAGGTTCTGGTTCTGGATGTAGGTTTGCTCACTGAGCTGGAAGGTTCTTTTCCAGACGTTTCGTCACCCTACTAGGTAACATCTTAATACCCCACCAGCCAAAAGAATAGCAGAGCAAAATGGCCGCAGAATGCTTAGAGAAATGAAATGATGCCCACAATAGACTCCATAAATACAACCGGGAAACTTTGCACCAAAAATCTTTACTCACTCATGCAACAGACCTTGAATGGGCAGACGCAGTAGAACAAGCCATCGATATTAGACAGCGATAAACACAGAAAATGAAAAAACTAGCCCTGCAGAAGAAACTAGACAAACTTACACAAAGTAACAACAATGACAACACAGAAACACGGATAAAAAACTTAACTGACCGACCCTAAACAGACACTGAAAAAGCCATCTTAGCAAAAGGATTAAATTACAACTGCCAGGATGCGGACAAGAAAGATTTCTTAGCAGCATTAGAAACAACACTAAAAGACAACCAACTCACAAAAGAAACCCAGCAAACCATCAGACAGGTAGTTGCACCAACATTAAGCAGAAAAAAAGGAAGGAAGCACACTCAATACACAAGAAAGGAAAGCACTGAAAAGACTTTTAAAAAAAACATTGTTATCCTACCTGCAGACAAAGGACGCTTGACAGTCATTCTAAATTGAAGAGACCACATTGAAAAAATGAATGCACTACTTACAGATACCAACACTTACCAACAAGTGGCGATAGACCCAACCCCACAATTAGAGAACCAAATCACAGCCTTACTCAAAAAAACTTCGGAAATCTGGAGAAATAAATAAAACCGACTTCCAAAAAATGAAACCAGACGAATCCAAGCCACCACTCTTCTACGGATTATCCAAAATTCACAAAACAGGATCCCCCCTCAGACCCATTGTCTCGCTACCTGGAACACCAACTTACAGATTTGCCAAGGAGCTACACCAAAGACTAAAGCACTTAATAGAAGATTCACGCCACTCCACCAAGAATTCCTGAAGACCATCTACGATACTAAGATAGAAAAGTATGAATAATGGTCTCCTTTGATGTAACAGCTTTATTTACATCAATCAACATTAACCTGGCGAAGGAAACACTGACTACATTAATAGAAGAGCCAAAGAGACATACACAAACACCACTAACTTCATCAGCAAGGACAGTATCATCAAGCTAGTGGACCTATGCCTTATCACACATTTCATCTTTAACAACAAAACCCACAGACAAACCGACGGAACACCCATGGGATCTCCGATATCAGGGTTCTTAGCAGAGGCAGTAATGCAGAGACTCGAACAAACAGCTCTGCCAACCATCCAACCAAGCTTTGGGTCAGCTATGTAGATGACACCTTTATCATCACTAAATGAAATAAATTAGAGGAAACCTTCAAGACCATCAATAATACCCCTCCTGGCATAAAATTCACTAAAGAGGAGGAAAACAACAACAAACTGCCATTCCTGGATGTCACAGTAGAGCAAACAGCCAATGGGGAACTTCAAACCAGCATCTACAGGAAAGCAACACATACAGACCAAATATTGAACGACAGAGGCAATCATCTCGACATCCACAAACAAAGCTGCATTAGAACATTATTTCAATGAGCCAACACACTCTGCAGCACAGAGGAACTACACAGAGCAGAGGAAAATTACCTATACTGGGTATTATGCCCGAAACGTCGATTCTCCTTCTCCTTGGATGCTGCCTGACCTGCTGCGCTTTTCCAGCAACACATTTTTCAGCTCTCATCTCCAGCATCTGCAGTCCTCACTTTCTTCTAGTTGATTCAAAATGAATTCGTCAATTTCTCAGCAACAAGTCCAAACGAGCAGACAAAACATGCCCAGAAACCCTAGCCACTCTCCCCTTTTCTTTTGAGATTAGATTCCCTACAGTGTGGAAACAGGCCCTTTGGCCCAACCAGTCCACACTGACCCTCCGAAGAGTAACCTGCCCAGACCCATTTCTCTCTGATTATTTCAAAGACATCTCAGAAATGACTGCCAGACTATTCAGATCTTTTGGCATCATGCTAGCCCACAAACCCTCCAACAACTAAAACAGCAGCTAATGAACTTGAAAGACCCTATACAGACAACAAGCAAAACTAATGTCATTTACAAAAAACCGTGCAAGGTCTGCAACAAACACCACATTGGACAAACAGGCAGAAAACTAGCCACCAGGATACATGAACACCAACTAGCCACAAAACAACATGACTCTCTCTCACTAGTATCCTTACATACAGATAAGGAAGGACACCACTTCGACTGGGACAACACATCCATCTTAGAACAACCAAACAGAGACACACAAGAGAATTCCGAGAAGCATGGCATTCCAACCGGAACTCTATCAACAAACACATCGAGTTAGACCCCATCTACCATCCCCTAAGGAAAAGAACAGCAAATGATATTACTACAGGAAATGACAATACCAACCCAAAGAAACCCAAACATATAAATAGAAAGCAGGAATCATGTACAGTGCTTCACCTGAGGCCCACTGGAGATGTTACCTAGTAGGGTGACAAAACGTCTGGAAATGAACCTTCCAATTCAGCGACAAACCTACATCCAAAATGATACAACTCAGTAAAGTCTATGAACTTCTTTGAAAGAAGTATCCAATTAGTCTCACCCCTCTTTACCATAGTCCCTGCAAATTTCCTTTTGCAAGTTTCTGTTGAGTCAGTTTCCAACATCTGTTCATCACATTCTTTTTCCTTCATGGGATGAGAGAATTAATGGCACACGGGCAGCACTCATTGTCTATTCCTTACTGCCCTTAGAAATATGTGGGGAACTTGAAGCTCTTGACTAAATGGGTTTTACCCCAACAATCAATAGTAGTAATTATTTAGCTCTTAATTTCAGAGTTGTTTTTTGAATGAATTCCATCATTCAAAATTCCAATTCCACCATCTACTTCCACAGTATTCGAACGTGGGTCCCCGGAGATTACCTGGGTCGCTGGACTAACAGTCTAGTGATATACCATTAGGCCATCACCTCCATATTGTTTGATTGCTTCATAACAGTCAATGGTAGATTAATGTCATTTAAATTCCACACTTAATCATCAAACTTTAAATTCTACCAGCTTCCAAGGTGATATTACCACCATATCACTGCCTTACTTAACTCACTGCATAGAAGGATTTAGAGCTATGAGTTGTACAGCACAGAAAAGGCCCTTTGGCCCATCATGTCTGCACCAGTGAAAAACAACCACCTAACTTTCTAATCACATTTACTAGCCCATAGCTTTGTATGCTTTGGCATCACAAGTGTACATCTAATACTTCTTAAATCTTATGAACGTTTGTGTGTCTCTACCACCCTTACAGGCAGTGAGTTTCAGATTCCCGTCACCCTGTGGGTGAAAAATATTTTCCTCAGATCACCTCTAATCCTTTTACCCCTTACCTTAAATCTATGGTCCCAGTCATGGATCCCTCCATCAATGGAAAACACTGCCTACCCCATATGCCCTTTATCATTTTGCACATCTCAGTCATACCCCCTTGCAGTGTCCTCTGCTCCAAGCAAAACAACCTCAGTCTGTCCAATCTCCATTTATAACTAGAACTTTCTAGCCCAAGCACCATCCTGGTAAATATCCTGCCACTCTCTCCTGTGCAAACACATCCCTCCTATAGTGTGGATTCTAGAACTGCACATTATATTCTAACTGTGGTCTAACCAACCTTTTGTGCACTTGCAGCATAATCAATCTTATTTTAAACTCTATGCATTGACAAATAAAGGCATGTCTACATAGGCCTTCTTAACCACTTTATCCAACTGTCCTGTTGCTTTAAGGCAGTGATTCACAATCATTTTTTGACTATGCCCCCCCCCCCCCACCCCCAGGAGCTCTTCTCAGGTTCCAGGGCCCACCTTTCAAACAGGGATACAACTCGAACAGACAGACAGAAAATCATTTATTATTGAACACCAAGAGAACTTGAACGTTCCAACATATTGGACAAAACTTAAAGTAGAACTGTATGAAATTAAACATCTAGCAGGCCAAATGCAATCCTTGAGCTTGGTGCTCAGGAGGGAAACGATTGACTCCAATGAAGGTTGTTGCTTGGGTATTTCAACTGTTCAGTTACCAGGGCTCCCCTTGGGGCTCCCCTTCTCACAGTTTTCAGTCTGTGGCCCCCTTCAAGTGTGCCAGGGCCCCTAAGGGGGCCATATACCTTCCCCACCACATTGAGAATGGCTGCTTTAAGGCACTGATGTACATGCACACCAAAGTCACTCTGATCCTCGGTGTTTCCCAGGGTCCTACTGTTCATCATGTACTCCCTCGCTTTGTTTGTTCTGCTCAAGTGCATCACCTCCTATTTATCTGGTTTGAATTCCATTTATCACTGATCAGCCTTTATTTATGCTTTTACAGTTTAAGGCTATCCCCTCATTATTTACCACCCCAACAATTTTTAAGTCATCTGCAAATTTACTGAAATTCAATTATATTCAATTTATATCATTTATCCACAACCATCACCGCCCTCTCCCAATTATAATAAACATATATGTGGAAAAGTCTGACAAGTATTTTAACAATCTCACTTTTAAAGAACAGCCCCCTTCAGATAAAGGATCTGCATTGACTCTGCATTTGGGATTTTGCAACAAATGATTGATTTGACTGCAGCATTTTTCCTTCAGGAATTAGATGGACTTACCAAGAATGGTCTGGCCTCTGAGTCAGTCACTTTGAGATCTTGGCCTAACATAGGACTTATAAGCTGCCATCTAGATAAACACTGAGTCAAGCTGATGAATAAAACAAATTGGCCCAATTTAACTTGTGTACTTCAAAATGAAGCTCCAGAATGCCAAGTACGTTCATTTCCAAGTATTACTGTTTGTATTTCCTGATGGGTTGTCAGAAGAGGTGTCCTTTGCTTTTGAGATGTTAAACTGTGTTTTTGCATGGAAGGCACAGTCTGGAATTTCCTGTTGATTTTCATGGAGATCCCAGCTGTTGTTAGCCAGTCAGTATATCCTTCCTTTCAAACCTGATGAAGAATTTGGCTCAGGGTTACACTGGGCCTTACATTTACTAGCAATCTGTCAAAGCAACTGACCTTTCTGGTCTTAAAGCTCAAACCACAGAGGCAGATCACCAACTTTGTGTTGACTGCTTGGTAATAGTCTGGGAGTATATTAATCATTCATGCTGGTCATCTACTTGCATAACTGAAGTAAATGACAGATGTTGACGATTATAAGAAAGTTTCCCTGTGTGATGGACAAAACATGAGAACCTATTCCACACAGATGTTCCTGACAGATCAGTCAGGTGACTTGTCCTTGTATTTCCAACTGAGCTTTTCTTTCCAGTGTTTGGTTGTTTGTGTCTGTGTCTCCTTTTGCGTAACATTTCTTCCAAAACGTCCTTTGTAGTATCGGTATATAGCTGCGTGTCCCTTTCTCTTTATTTTTGAGGCTTATTGGCAATAGTCTGCCTCTGTCTGTCCAGCACACCCCAGTTTCTTTGCCTATCTTTCACCTTGCCTGCCTCTCTCATATTCCCCTTTCTTAAAGTCCAGATTTAGACTTAGAGGGTGACAACTTGGAAAAGGAGCTAGGATAAGTGCCTGTGGAGCCAAATCTCCGGCTTTGGGATTGAGGAGAGGAGGAATACCTGGTATTCTCATTTGTAATCATTGGACCTCTTATATATTTTGTCTGCAGCTCAGCATTCAGGAGAACTACCGGAATAATCCCTTCCACAACTTCCGGCACTGTTTCTGTGTGACGCAGATGATGTATGGCATGATCCATCTGTGTGACCTACAGGTGAGTGGGGACTGGAGTTCTCAGTCAAATTCTGGATTAGTGGTGCTGGAAAAGCATAGCAGTTCAGGCAGCATCCGGGGATGCTGCCTGAACTGCTGTGCTTTTCCAGCACCACTAAACCAGAATCTGGTTTCCAGCATCCGCAGTTATTGTTTTTACCTAGTTCTCAGTCAAACACTATCATCACCACATCCCATCGCTACACTTCCTCTTTCTTAGTCACAAGTTCAGGATTGACGTCTATGTTTGGTGAGCACAGACCCCTTTGTACATATTTTCACTAGTTGTATTGGAGCATTTTAAACCTAACTCAGGAAACTGCCACCTTCATTCCCAATAGCAGGTTCAAATGATGTGGTGGACATGGTTGAGTATAAGACAAATGCAGGCTAAATTGATCAACTATAATGGGAAAACTTTTTTAGAAAATCTTTTCTTATTCAAAAAAAGGTAAGAAAGCAGAATTATATAGGTGCATAGTTCCTTGAAAGTGGGGTCAAAGTGTTTGGCATGCTTGCCTTTATTGGTCAGAACATTGAGTATAGGAGTTGGGATATCATGCTGCAGCTGTACAGGACATTGGTGAGGCCACTTTTGGAATACTGCATACAATTCTGATTGGCCTTCTATAGGGAAGATGTAATTTAAAGTTGAGAGGGTGCAGAAAAAATTTACAAGGGTGTTGCCGGGTCTGGCGGGTTTAACCCCATAAACCCTTCCTATTCATGTACCCATCCAGATGCATTTTAAACGTTGTAATTGTACTTGCTTCCATCACCTCATTCCATATACGCACTACCCTCTGCATGAAAAAGATCCCCCTTAGATCTCTTTTAAACCTTTCCCCTCACACCTTAAACCTATACCCTCTAGTTTTGGCCTCTCCTATCCTGGCTATTCATCTTATCCATGTCCCTCGTCATTGTCTGATGGGGAGAGTGCGGGTAAATGGAGTTGAAATGCCCATCAGCCATGAGTAAATGGCGGAGTGGACGAAATGGACCGAATGGCCTTACTTCTAGTCCTATGGTCTTATGGTCTCATTTCATAAACCTGAATAGGGTCACCCCTCAAGCCTCCGACGCTCCAGGGAAACCAGCCCCAGCCTATTCAGCATCTCCTGACAGCTCAAACCCTCCAACCCTGGCAACATCCTTGTAAATCTTTTCTGAACCCTTTCAATTTTAACAACAACCTTCCTACAGCAGGGAGACCAGAATTGAACACAATATTCTAAACGTGGCCTCACCAATGTCCTGTTCAACCTCAATATGACTTCCCAACTCCTATACTTACCGAGTCATAGAGCTGTACAGCATGGAAACTGACTCTTCACTCCAACTCATCAATGCTAACCAGATATCCTAAATTTATTTCCTCCCATTTGCCAGCACTTGGTCCATATCCCTGTAAACCTTTCCAATGTAAGCAAGGTCATAGCTGAACACAGAGCTATTCCTTATGAGGTGGTTTTCCAGGTGTAGCATGGGTGCTAAACATCAGCATATAGCTGTGTGTAATCTGGTGACTATTTCAAACTACCATGTCTTGTTGCTGTGTCTTTCTGGTCAGGGATCTGAGTTATTTGGTGCTCAGAACAAACCAGCAGTGGATGACATTTCTCTTAACTCATTTATTTTCATCATGTGTCAGAAACAAATCATGCAAGCAAGCATTTTGTGTGAGCTATGAGTATCCTTTAGCCTGTCTCCCTTGGCTAGCTTTATCTTCGCACATGGATCTTTCCCAATTTCAGAGAGATCTGAGACAGAAACACAATCACAAATACAGCATTTCAGGGGCTGTAAATACTGCATATGCCCAATGGTTCATGTATCCAATGTTACATGTTCTGAATGACTCATATGACCAACGATGCACATGTTCCTTATTAATCATGCTGTCTGTGTATTTGATCACACAAACAGTTTAAATCAACATTTCAGTTTATGGTCAATGCCCTTCATGTATCCAATGTTACATGTTCTGAATGACTCATATGACCAACAATGCACATGTTCCTTATTAATCATGCTGTCTGTGTATTTGATCACACAACAAGTTTAAATCAACATTTCAGTTTATGGTCAATGCCCTAAATAAGTTAAGAGAGAAGGAACATTCAGTCCCTGTATCTGGGCTGTAACTGAGCCTAGCTTCCTGTGGTGCAAGGGTATGCTGTGGCATAGCGTTAATGTCATTTGCCTTATAATCCAGTGTTCCTAATGTGCTGGCGATGTGCATTCAAATCCACCACAGCAGACAATGAAATTTGTCTAGATTTTCAAAAAAAATCTAACCTTGTGGTGACCATGTAACCACTGTCAATTTCCTGATGAAGGGCTTTTGCCTGAAACGTCGATTTCGCTGCTCCTTGGATGCTGCCTGAACTGCTGTGCTCTTCCAGCATCACTAATCCAGAATCTGGTTTCCAGCATCTGCAGTCATTGTTTTTACCTCGTTAACTTTAGTAAAGGCCCATTCATGTCCTTTAGGGAAGGAAATCTACCATCCTTACCTGGTCTGGTCTGCATGTGACTCCATACTCATAGCAATGTGGCAGACTCTTAACTATCTTCTTAAATGGCCAAGTAAGCACTTGTTCAAGGTCAGTAAGTGATCGGCAACAAATGCTGAGCTGGTTAGACATGTACAAATTTCATGATCTTCTAAATGTTCTGTACCAGCTGTCAATTACATCATCCTTGGTTTCATTACATGCAAACAGGAGAGACTGAGTCTGACAGATTTGGTGATCTTAATGACTGGAGCGATATGCCATGATCTTGATCACCCTGGATATAACAATGCGTGAGTATGATTGTGAAATGAGAATTGTTAACTATTATGTGCCACGTGGATGGGACTGTATTGTCTAGACTTTACTTGATAACCTATACAATCTGAATAATGTGTTATGCAAACTGCTTTTGTACTGAAAAATGTTACACGTTAAGCTAATAGAATGTTGTGTTCTGTTGTGAGGGGAATTGAATGTCAAACTGTAAGGATATGACTTTGAAGTAAGATTGAAGCCAGGTGATGATGCTCTCAAACAGTGAACAGATTACCCAACCCACGCAAAGACCAAATTATTCCTCTGGGTCTTCATGTTGTAGCTCTTGATTTCAAAGCTGAAGATGTTCTCTGAGGCAAGATTTGGAGGTGTCGGTGTTGGACTGGGATGTACAAAGTTAAAAATCACATAACACCAGGTTTAATTGGAAGCACTAGCTTTCAGAGCGCTGCTCTTTTATCAGGTGGTTATAGTCCTGTTGGACTATAACCTGGTGTTATGTGATTTTTTAACTCTGAGGCAAGGACATTCTTCATCAAAGACAGAGGAGAATGAGATACCAGATGAGTGAGTAGGTATCTACTACCAAACCAAAGCCGAGAGTGTAAGCTAGGAATCCAAATACAAATATTTGGAAGAGGAGGAACACTCCAACAGTAATTGTGTGGTACTTTTGAGTGACAGCAACCAGCAGCATGACAATAAATGCAACTGCAAACACCTCCAGGTGGATCTGTCATCACCAGATCAAGACAAGTTGCTACTAACAGAATTCAGTTCTGAAGAAGACTCATATCAGACTTAAAATGTTAAGTCTATTTCTCTCTCCACAGATACTGCCAGACCTGCTGAGTGTCTCCAGCATTCTGTGTGGGATCCTGGTTTACTTAGTTCTCAACTTGGATCACCCTGCAATCACAACTAACAATGCCATAAAATCAAACCCATTTATCTCATTGTTTGTGCTATAATGTCACCTGTTACAAATGTTTTTGTATTCATATATTAACAATATTTTTCTTTAATTTTTACATACTGCTATTTCCCCCATTGTCATCTTCATTGCTAATGTTGTCTTGCTCTTGTTAATTTCATTGTCCTCATTGTCATTTGCCTGATTTTGCCCAACTTGCTACTCTGCAGCTTTAAATTTTCACCTCCGATCTACGTGGGAGCTACATGAATTGTGCTCTATATTACACAGAAGCATCATATGATTGGAATACAATGCTATATACAGGAATCTAGATTGAAATTATTCCCTGATCACAAATATTATGTGGTGTTTTAAATCAAAAGTACTGATGCATTTTAAAAGGTAGCTCAGAAACTAAAGATGTTTGTTGAGGTGATATTAAGATGTTTCCTACAAACAAATGGTGAATCCATAATAAGGAGTCTGTTTTACAAATGTTGTTCAGGTATCAGATCAATGCCCGCACTGAGCTTGCTGTCCGCTACAATGACATTTCCCCACTGGAGAACCATCACTGTGCTGTCGCCTTCCAGATCCTCTCGCAGCCCGAATGCAACATATTCGCTAATGTGGACCCAGAGGTCTTCAAACAGATCAGGCAGGTCAGTAATCATTGCGTTTAGAGACATACTGGAAAAATTACAACAGCCCCATCAGCATCTGAACGCAAGAGATGAATTCACTTGCAAGCCCTTCTAACCAATTGCACATTTCCATTAGTTTTCTTTGCATAATCTTCCCCAATTTCATTCAATACCTTTCCTCACATCTGGAATTCACTTTCTGACCTTTTCGTTATTTAATTGCTGAATGGTTACTTTAATTCATTCTTATCTTTTACGTGAAGTTAGTGTACTCCATGTTCTTGATACCTGTTTTGTTTATGATATTGTATTAATTAACACACATACTCTAGTTCAATGGGATATTCCACTGTTCAAAACCAAGTACGGTTTCATTTAGCTTGTATTTAGTTACAATTTTCGATCAGGCTAATTTACTATGCCCTGGGTCTTGGCCTTTTAAAATAGCAATTTAACTTTAAAAAGAAATCAGATACATAATATATTAGCTAAATATTGTTTTGTCTGAAATGCTGTGACATGCAGTATATTGACCTGATTAATACATGATGCTATTGTGTTCCAGAGTGTGTGATGCTAAACAATGTAATGTTTAATTCTAGGTCAGACTAGAATGGCATGATAAGTTATCCTACTCTAGGTAATGCTGACTGACACAAAATGCTAACCCGTTCAAACAACATTGTTTGGTGCAATGTGATATCCTGATCTGGATCGATGGACTGAAACATACCTTGCTTCCATGCCTCAGACCAATTTGAATGAAAAAAGATGAGCCTTATATTAACTTTGATAAGTTTAGGATGTCTCCAAGCAGCTTATTGCCAAACATTTACTTTCAAAGTGTAATCACTATTGCTTTATAAACAGGGTGTGCCAATTAATTTGTCCACAAGTTACACTAGGATGAATGAATTTTTAAATAAGGAATGAACGTCAGCCAGTTTCTGAAAAACTCTCTGTTCTTCCCTAAACAAGCAAACTTTATTTCAATGTAAACATCGAGATCTCACCTCAATTTAACATTTTGTGCAAAAGACAGCAGCATATCAGCATAGCACTCTTTCAGCATTTCACCCGGTTCGAATTAGGACATTCTCACTCTGAGCCCAGTGTTCCAAGTAGGATGTGCAAAACTCAACTTGATCTAAGGTGCAGTTTGATTTGCACACTTGTGGAAAACCAACCTGAGCTAGGCTCCTAGAGCTGCTGATAGAGTCAGACCATTTGGAGTGAATTGAAAAAGTATATCTGTACACATGGAAACTGTGGAAATATGGAACTCATTCCCACAAAGCTGTGTCAATTGGAGTTGTCAGGATTGAGATCGATTTTGGTAGGAAGGTACTGAGGGATACAGTGGAGAGGTGTGAAGATTGAGTTGAGGCATAGATTAAATATGATCTAATTCAAGGTATAAGCGGCTTGAAGGGTGGAATGCTAGATCTATATTCCAATGTTCATACTCATTCTTTCACTGTGACACACCTACTGCAACCTAAAAATTTCATGGTGACTGTCGAACAAGACTAATCTCTTGTTTTCTAATGCTCTCTGCTTATTCTCCTACCTTTCCTAAAGGGTATTATTACACTTATCTTAGCGACAGACATGGCTCGACATGGAGAGATATTGGACTCATTCAAACCAAAGGTTGCTACCTTTGACTTCTTGAACGAAGAACACAAGATAAGTGTAAGTAAAACAAACACAATCTTCAGATTAACAAATGGCCATTTCAACGTTCAAACTAAGAGGTACAAACGTCTGCAGATCCCTTTGCATAGCACAAATGTCAGTGTGCCAGGTGTGTGGTAGATTGCATGAAGAAATTGCTGGCACTGGAAATATACTGATGACAAATTTCTGTTGGAGTCTGTTTGGAGAGGACCTTCCTCCCTTTCTGATGTTGGAATTTCTGAGATTGGGGCTGGAGGAAGGAATTTCCATCCAGGATTTCCGTCAGCCTTACCGTCACTCAGGTGTAAGCAGCAGACATAAGTCACAATTGGATCCAGGTAAATATGTTAGTGATATCTGGGTATTTGTTATGACAGGAAAATCTGAGCGTACTAATTTTAAACATTCTGTGCCTCTGCTGCTGGCTAGGCCTAAGCAGAGATTAGAATGTTCAATATTGACGGATAGGAAATACTGTTGAAAGTTGATGATTTCTAACTGTGACAAAGCAGCAATACATAAATTTACTGAAGCATTGTTTCTTTTTTTTTCAAGCTGAAAATGCTTCTTATCAAATGCTGTGATATTTCCAATGAAGTCCGGCCGACCGAAGTGGCAGATCCTTGGGTTGACTGCTTGCTTGAAGAATACTTTACACAGGTGAAGGGTGCATTGTAAAGTAATGGGTGCAAACTGTAGACACTGAGATCTGTTGTTTTCTACAATGATTTGACAGTAGGATGGAGCCATGCTTCACTAACAACTGATGGTGTCAAGATCCTGGAATTCCCTCCATTACACCATCATGGGAGCACCACAAAGACTACCATGATTCAAAGAGGAAACCCCACTATCACAATCGAAGGGCAGTTTATCCCATTGAATCTTCTCTTTCCTGTACCTTCCTGTCCAATTATAGCATCCCACTTCCTTTGAACTCCCATAATATTTCTGCTTTTAATACATTTTGTTCATTAATCATTTTGCTCCAAACACTTTACGTGCTTTAAGGAAATGGTTCATCTAAAATTCTGTTTCTGAACTGTTTTGAAATCCATGACCTCTGGTCTTAGCATATTTACTGAATCATTTCAGCTGTTCTTAAACAACAAGCTCAAGTCTCCCTACAAGGTGCTAAATCAGAAACCTATTTCAAACACTTCAGTCAAGCCAATGTTCCATAAAGTGGTGTGAAATGACTACTTTGTAAGTTACATTCAGCAAGCTCCATTGCGATGTATTTGTCCCCCGATTCCCTTATTTTGGATGAATACAGACCACTTTCTTCATTTTATGCTGAATTATATTGAAGGTACAGTGCAGAAACAGACACACCAGTCTATTGATGGTTATGCTTCACATGAACCTACTCAATTCTAATTTATTTTACTCTCTAAATCCATATCCTTTCAAAACCTGTACTATCATTTGGTATAATGAATTCTGAACGTATTATAACTCCTTCGGATTTTTTGCTACCTCCCCCCTCTCATGGTGAATCGGTGGCTGGAGGAGTGGGCAACCTATAAAATGGCATGGGCCCCATGCCTGCTTAGAACTGCCCATGTTAAGGAATTCCACCAGCTGTGGGAAAGGCTCACACTGAGCATCTGCTTAACAACTGTTACTGCAGTGGGTTGCAGGAGTGGAATTGTCTCCTTAATTACCCCCTGAGCTCATCAGAGCACTAAGGTTTTCTCCAAACCCTCTGGTTTCTCCTTGCACAGTCCATGTACCCACAACAGGAATATTCTCTACATTCTAGATCAGAGTGGTACTGGAAAAGCACAGCCAGTCAGGCAGCATCCGAGGAGCAGGAAAATCGTCATTTTGGACAAAAGCCCTTCATCAGGACTGAAGGCAGGGAGCTGCCAGCCATTTAAATGGGCCCATTTATCTCTCCACCCTGGAGACTCTCTGCCTTCAGTCCTGATGAAGGGCGTTTGCCCAAAACGTCAATTTTCCTGCTGCTCAGATGCTGCTTGACCTGCTGTGCTTTTCCAGCGCCACTCTAATCTAGACTCTGATTTCCAGCATTCAGCAGTCCTCACTTTTGCCTACATTCCCCACACTGCCATCCAGCTCTGGCTCCTCTTTGTTGGGCACTGGGTATACCCCCCTCCCCATGACATTGCTTAGGGCAGAGAGCTGCCAGCCATTTGTTGGTTGCAGCGCTCAGAGGAAGGACCTCCTCCCCAGATGGGGTAAGAAACTTTGCCTTAAGGGGGCTGTCGTACCCACAACGGACAGGTGTGTGTGTGAGTTCAGTGCATTAAACATCCAGCTTGGTGTTTGATAATATTCTTGTTGCCATTCATTGGAAACCTTGCTGTCACCTCCACCTCCACCAAAACCTTTTGGACTGGTTTTTCAGGGCGAGTTCAGGTTGATGTTCTGATCTCAGTTTGAGTTTGAAATCGATTCTGAAACCCAAATGAAATTAATGTGAGGACACCAGCTTCCCTGAATTTGGAACAGACTCTAGAGTTTAGATTAAATTCTGGGATTTAATGTAAGTATTTGTCAGATTACGTTTAGATTAGACAGATCACATTGGATTAGAATTTATTTAGTTTTAGGATTGAAGTTCTGGTTAGAGTTAAGTTAGCTTCAGGTATAGACTGCAGGCTCATTCCCACTTT
This sequence comes from Chiloscyllium plagiosum, assembly GCF_004010195.1. Lineage (NCBI taxonomy): Eukaryota > Metazoa > Chordata > Chondrichthyes > Orectolobiformes > Hemiscylliidae > Chiloscyllium > Chiloscyllium plagiosum. The sequence continues at coordinate 30,472,215 of NC_057744.1, read as the reverse complement.
GTAATGTGTGTGTCAAACATCCGTGCTTTCTAAGTCTTCAATATATATTACTGTTGTTCAATTGCAGAGTGACAGGGAGAAATCTGAAGGTCTCCCGGTAGCTCCATTCATGGATCGCGATAAGGTTACAAAGCCCACAGCTCAGATTGGATTCATCAAGTTTGTCCTCATACCAACATTTGAAACACTGATGAAAGTAAGTGATGATTTGAAGATGCCGGTGTTGGACTTGGGTGTACAAAGTTAAAAATCACACAACACCAGGTTATAGTCCAACAGGTTTAATTGGAAGCACACTAGCTTTCAGAGCGCTGCTCCTTTATTAGGTGCTTGTGGAGGACACAATTGTACAACACAGAATTTATAGCAAAAGTTTACAGTGTGATGTAACTGAAATTATACATTGAAAAATACTTTGATTGTTAAGTCTCTCATCTGTTAGAATGACCACGTTAGTTTCATTTCTTTAATATGTAAATCACAAAACTTTTTTTAAACGTTACATTCTCAGGTTAACTTTAACCTGGCTAGCACCAATTGTTAAAGTTAACCTGAGAATGTAACTTTTAAAAATGTTTTGTGATTTACATATTAAAGAAATGAAACTGACATGGTCATTCTAACAGATGAGAGACTTAACAAGCAACCAAGGTACTTTTCAACGTATAATTTCAGTTACATCACACTGTAAACTTTTGATATAACTGCTGTGTCTTACAATTGTATACTCCACAACCACCTGATGAAGGAGCAGCGCTCTGAAAGCTAGTGCTTCCAATTTAATTGGACTATAACCTGGTGTAGTGTGAAAGTAAGTGAAGTTATGCACTTTGGAGAAATCAGACAGCCCGTTCTTTATTTAACACAAATATAACAGGTTATTCTGAAGACAAATAATGCGCTGGGCATTATGATAGGGAGACTGTAGTACAATGGGAGGAAGGTCTTTCTATAATTGTACAGGACTTTTCTGGAATCAGACCCGGGGTGGAATGCTCAGTTTTTATCTCTTTATTTAAGGTAGGGTTTATTTGCCTTGAAGGAATGCAGTAAAGGTTCACTGATTTTATTCCTGAAATGAAAATCGGGGATGTCATAGAGACATATAAGATGCTGATTGGGCTGGACAGGCTAGATAAGGGATGAATATTCCCGATGTTGGTGAAGTCCAGAAGCAGGTCTCACAGTCTAAGAATAAGGAATAAGTCATTCACAACTGAGATGAGGAAGAATTTCTTCCCGCAAAGTGTTGTGAACATATGGAATTGTCTACCATAAGAAGCTGTTGGCAATCCGTTCATTCAATGTATTCAAGAGGGAATTGGGAATGGCCCTTGTGGCTAAAGGTATCAAGAGGTATGGAGAGAAAGCAGGAATGGGATACAGAGATTGCATGATGAGCCATGATCATATTGCATGGTGGCACAGGCTAGAAGGGCTGAATGGCCTACTCCAGCACCTATTTTCTACGTTTCTATGAAAGGGTTGTCCTACTATAAGAGGTTGAGTCGAATGCATGTATACTTGTCAGAGTTTATAAGCATAAGAACTGATGTCATTGGGACATACAAGATTTTGAGGGATTTTGACAGGTTAGATGTTGAGGCATTGATGACACCCCCCTCCCCCTCTACCAGCTGGAGAGTTTAGAACACAGGGAATTAATCATAGAATTGCTTGAGTGCAGAAGGAGGCTATTTAGCTCTTTGTGTTTACACTTGGACACAGAGCCAGGGTAAGGAAAGCAGGAATTTCTTCACTCAGGGCTGTTAATCTTTGCAATTTTTTACACTTAGAGTCATAGAGACGTACAGCATGGAAACAGACTCATCGGTCCAACACAGACCAGATATCCCAACCCAATCTAGTCCCACCTGCCAGTGCCCGGCCCATATCCCTCCAAACCCTTCTATACATATACCCATCCAAATGCCTTTTAAATGTTGCAATTGTACCGGCCTCCACCACTTCCTCTGGCAGCTCATTCCATACATGTACCACCTTCTGCATGGAAAAGTTTCCCCTTAGGTCTCTTTTTTATCTTTCCCCTCTCACCCTAAACCTATGGCGTCTAGTTCTGGACTCCCCGACCCCAGGGAAAAGACTTTGTCTATTTATCCTATCCATGCCCCTCATAATTTTGTAAACCTCCATAAGGTCACCCCTCAGCCTCTGACGCTCCAGGGAAAACAGTCCCAGCCTGTTCAGCCTCTCCCTTTAGCTCAAATCCTCCAACCCTGACAACATCCTTTTAAATTTTTTCTGAACCCTTTCAAGTTTCACAACATCTTTCCGATAGGAAGGAGACCAGAATTGCATGCAATATTCCAACAGTGGCCTAACCAATGTCCTGTACAGCCGCAACATGACCTCCCAACTCCTGTACTCAATACTCTGACCAATAAAGGAAAGCATACCAAACGCCTTCTTCACTATTCTATCTACCTGCGACTCCACTTTCAAGGAGCTATGATCCTGCACTCTAAGATCTCTTTGTTCAGCAACACTCCCCAGGACCTTACCCATTAAGTGTATAAGTCCTGCTAAGATTTGCTTTCCCAAAATGCAGCACCTTGCATTTATCTGAATTAAACTACATCTGTCACTTCTCAGCCCATTGGCCCATCTGATGAAGATCCTGTTGTAATCTGAGGTAACTTTCTTCGCTGTTCACCACACCTCCAACTTTGGTGTCATCTGCAAACTTATTAACTGTACCTCTTATGCTCGCATCCAAATCATTTATATAAATGACAAAAAGTAGAGGACCCAGCACCGATCCTTGTGGCACTCCACTGGTCACAGGCCTCCAGTCTGAAAAACAGCCCTCCACCACCACCCTCTGTCTTCTACCTTTGAGCCAGTTCTGTATCCAAATGGCTAGTTCTCCCAGTATTCCATGAGATCAAACCTTGCTAATCAGCCTCCCATGGGGAACCTTGTCGAATGCCTTACTGAAGTCCATATGGATCACATCTACTGCTCTGCCCTCATCAATCCTCTTTGTTACTTCTTCAAAAAAACTCAATCAAGTTTGTGAGACATGATTTCCCAAACACAAAGCCATGTTGACTATCCCTAATCAGTCCTTGTCTTCTCAAATACATGTACATTCTGTCCCTCAGGATTCCCTCCAACAACTTGCCCACCACCGAGGTCAGGCTCACCAGTCTATAGTTCCCTGGCTTGTCTTTACCGCCCTTCTTAAACAGTGGCACCACATTTGCCAACCTCCAGTCTTCCACCACTTTACCTGTGACTATCGATGATACAAATATCTCAGCAAGAGGTCCAGCAATCACTTCTCTAGCTTCCCACAGAGTTCTCGGGTACACCTGATCAGGTCCTGGGGATTTATCCACCTTTATACGTTTCCAGACATCCAGCACTTCCTCCTCTGTAATCTGGACATTTTTAAGGTGTCACCATCTATTTCCCTACATTCCATATTTTCCATATCCTTCTCTACAGTAAATACTGATGCAAAATTCTCGTTTAGTATCTCCCCTATTTTCTGCGGCTCCACACAAAGGCCGCCTTGCTGATCTTTGAGGGGCCCTATTCTCTCCCTTGTTATCCTTTTGTCCTTAATATATTTGTAAAAATACTTTGGATTCTCCTTAATTCTATTTGCCAAAGCTATCTCATGTCCCCTTTTTTGCCCTCCTGATTTCCTTCTTAAGTATACACCTACTGCCTTCATACTCTGGATTCTTGTTATCTCATTTCTGAAGATTGAGATTGATTAGTCAACTATTGAGTATTTTCAAGGCTGAGAGACACACAGAGACTTACTACAGAAAATGCTGAAAGGAATCCATGGGTCTGCTGACATCTGGACTGAAAGAAACAAAATTATTATTTCAGGTCTGTGATTTTTCATCAGGACCCTGAAAAATTAGCCATGCTTATCACACCACAGATGATGCCAGATTTGCTGAGCATTTGCAGCATTTTCTGTTTTTATTTATGATTTCCAGTCTCTGTCGAGTTTTGTTTTTGGACATGATGTAGTGTTCAAGCAGCAAGCTGAAATAAAGATCAAAGATTAGTCATCGTCTTACTGACTGGCAGAGTAGTCTCAAGAGGTGATATGGTCAACTCTAATTCCTTCCTTTGCTTTTATGCTGAAAGATTTTATGCTCATCCTTTTCATCAGGCCCAACATGTATCCCAAGCAGGTTTACCCTCAGGCTGCTAGTCAGTGAAAGGAGGGGCATGTTGTGTCTCATGGTCAGTATGTCAGTATAACTATAAGAGACATGTTTGCGATATGATCACTATATCAATATGTTCTTGGATTGAGTGATGACTTGAAACATCTTGGTGAAAGAGTCTATGGAATTGTAATCTAAATTGAAATAATTGAGGATGCATTGTGCAAAATTAGTTTGACATGAGATTGGCGGTATCAGTTAGTGGTTAGCACTGCTGCCTCACAGCGCCAGGGTCCCAGGTTCGATTCCAGCCTCGGGCGGCTGTATGTGTGGAGTTTGCACATTCTCCCAGTGTCTGCGTGGGTTTCCTCCAGGTGCTCCGGTTTCCTCCCACAGTCCAAAGATGAGCAGGTCGGGTGAATTGGCCATATTAAATTCCCATAGTGTTAGTTAGAGGGAAATGTGTCTGGGTGGGTTACTCTTCGGAGGGTTGGTGTGGACTGGTTGGGTGGAAGGGCCTGTTTCCACACTGTAGGGAATCTAAACTCCCAAAGGTATCAGCATTGATTCAATTCAGCTTTTCAATCAGAACAGTTCAAGTGTCATTCCAGACATCTGAGTACAAAATCTGAACTGTTTCAGTGTAGGATTGAGGGACAGCTGCATCGAGGAGATACCTTCAGTTAAACCAAGGCCACATGTGCATCATAGAACATTGAACAACGTTGCGCCAACCTGTGAACTGTTCTCAGCTCGTACCCCTACACTATCCCAAATCATCCATGTGCTTATCTAAGGATTGTTGAAAACTCCCTAATGTGGCTGAGTTGACTACATTAGCAGGTAGGGCATTCCACGTCCTTACCACTCTCTGCATAAAGAACCTGCCTCTGACATCTGTCTTAAATCTATCACCCCTCAATTTGTAGTTATGCCCCCTCGTACAAGCTGACGTCATCATCCTAGGAAAAAGACCTTCACTGTCTACCCTATCTAATCCTCTGATCATCTTAAATGAATCTTCCTTTGGCTGGGCATAAAAGCATGATTTGAAGAAAAGCAAGAATGCTTTCCTGATGTTCTACCAGGCATTTATTCCTTAACCAACGTAATGCAGATTACTTGGTGAATTATTTTAGCTATTTGCGGGCTCTTGCTGAGGCATAATTTGATTGTCCCACAACAACTTTTATATCTGTATAAGCATCTTTAAAATTACAGAAAGCCCCCAGGAGCATTAGAAAGCAAAATTGACATTAGACCTTATAATGTGATATTCAGGAAAATGTCCAATGGTTAAGAAGGTAGGGATTTAATGAGTGTTATAAACTCACTTATATTGACACAAGCACTTTGAAAGATCTCAAAGTAAAGAAAACTCCTGTTCAAGTGCAACTGTTTTTCTCATGAAGGGAAAATGGCACAGTCAGCTGGGCTCCTTTAATATTACATCGAAGGCATATTTTGGAAGTAGTGTAAAGTCCAGTCCTGAATTTTACGATATCTGAATATATAATATGGGGAGAATGCTAGATACTTTCAGATGTCTCCCAAAAATCTGTTACTTTAAATTTTTGCCTAGCATGCAATAGTATGCTAACATGCATTACATAATGTTTGTGGCTGATTAGGTTTGATTATTACAGGATCACCATACCACTCCTGTATTGTAAAGTGACTTGTTCTAATCATTCTATGTTTGTTAAGTTGTTCCCACAGATTGAAGAAGCCATGGTACAGCCTCTCCGAGATTCTAGGGATCGCTATGAAGAGCTAAAGCAGATTGATGATGCCATGAACGAGGTAAATAATCTGTAGTTGTTGTAGTCAATCTAATATGATTAAATCTCAAGTTACCTCAGTTATCATATGTAAATCATGGTATTTAATAATAATCCACTTTAAAACTGGAAAATTATGCCTTTGTAAATTGCATTTGTGACACTGACCAACTGAATTGCCTTCTTCATAAAAGAAAAGGCACCATTTGTACACAACCTCAGGGCATCCTAAGGGGTGTTACAACCAGATAACTATTCTCAAACGCAGAATGATTTAGCAGAAAAGGTCTACATTCAGCCTATCATGCCTGTGATGGTGCTTTGAAGGAGCAATGCCATTGGTTTCACTTTCCTTATTTTTCTCCATCGCCTTGCAGATATCTCCCCTTGCCGCATTTTTCCAAGTCACTTTTGACTGTCACTATTCAATCTGTTTTTAACTGCTCTTTCAGACAGCACATTGCTGGTTTTGAGAACTTGCTCAGTAAAATTGCATTTCCTCAGGTCACCTTTGCTTTTTTTTTTGACTAATTGTCTGAAATGTGTACAGACATTGGGTACAGACATTTCCAGTTTCTTCGCATTTTCACTATAAAAGACCTCCATGATTTTGAACAGTTAAATCATCCATTAACGTTCCTTGTTCTAAGTTGATCAGCCCTGTTTCACCTTTCATCCTGAATTTGAAATTAATTAATTTCATACAGAGGTTAAAAGATCACTTAGACAAAGTCCAAGCCTATATTTTTCTAGGGTCTAGATTAGAGTGGTGCTGGAAATGCACAGCAGATCAGGCAGCATCCGAAGAGCAGGAAAATCGATGTTTCGGGCAAAAGCCCTTCATCAGGAATGAAGGCAGGGTTTGCCTATATTTTTCTAGTCAGAGTTTTATTTAAAGTTACACATAAAAAAAAACTAATGCCATTATTACTTGTTCCCTATGTTTACAGACCTAGTCAATTTATTTCAAAATTATCATCTTATCAAAATCCTACTCCCTGGTTCCAATTGGTTTCTAAATCCATGCCAGACCCTGATTAATGATAACAGTCTCTCTTTTTGTCTTTTTATAAAAATAAATTGAAATATGTCCAATAGAAATGAAAAACAAACCAAACAGAAAGTAGAAAATGATAAGATATTGTGCAGATTGACAACATTTGATATTCCTGGGCTTAAGTGTACATTAAAGTTTAAATTATGTTTTTTTTCAGTAGTTTTAATAGCTTCTTCCCCCAAAAGGAAAAATTATAAACCTTAATGCACTTGAAAATACAAATTTGCATCAGAAGCATCATTAAAACCCATAACTTTCATGTTCTTGAAATCTCCCAAAGTTTGAAATTTCCAAAGCAGTGCTCCATTTTGATTATTTTCAACATTTTGTTCACCCACATAATGTTTTTCAGTTTGAGATCTTTTGTACTCAAGTCTAAGACCTCAAAACTGGCACCAAGCCTCAATTGGTGCCCAACCAATACAACTATCCAGTTCGACTTTGCAATTCTTTCCATTCAGTTTTGGAAGCTGCTACATCGTTTTGAGGAGCCATACTTTGCCTAACGGCCATGGGGCTAAAGCTTCTAAATAAAATTGCTTATGCAAAGTGACACTTGACTCATTCTGTCTGACTTTTACTCCTATCGATTTAAAGCTTGACTTAAAATTTTGAATTCCTTTTTAAAGTTTATTTATGACAATGTTTTCAAACTCCTTGCTCACCGCCTTCACAAACTCATCTACATGCGTCATAAAGATGCCTGAAAGCTATCTGTCCTGGTGCCAGTAAAACATGGAAGGGTGTGCATTCAACTGAAGACAATTTAAAAAGTTGAAACTTTTTGAGAAGTCTGGTTGTCTAGAAGCATCGGTTGGGTCATTTACACATTTATTTTCCTTCCAGATTGTCCCCACTGCATTTGACCACCCCTTTTTCGAGCTTATCTCCTGACAGATATGTTGCTGTAATGCCAATTGATTTACATTCCCTCGTATTTGTTGCTAACAATGTCAAGAAAATCTTCCAAATTGCTTTCCATGACATTGGTCTCTTTACTGTTAGAACTTGCCTCCTTGTTTTTTTCTTCAAACCTTGTGCCACTGGTTTTGCTTTTGCTTAAATTCCCATCTGGTGAAACTTTTACTTTGCATATCTACCAATGGGATGGGGCTGACTGTCACCTATCCAGCACCCCGCTATATCTCTCCACTTCGTAATTCTCACTGTCTTTCAGTAAACTATATCCAAGATGTTTATAGCCACTAAAACCTCCTGATCGTAAGGGGGTTCTGCTCCAGGTGGCATCCCCTATCAGTGTTAAGCTTCTTGACCGTGTAAAGCTGCACCACTATCTTGCCGAGCATCTCTCTGTTGGCTGTCACTGTTTGATCTCCGCTCCAACTAGTTGGATTCTGTTTGACTGTTTGTGATCTTGGTGAAACTGAGGACTGGAGATCAGAGTCAAGATTAGAGTGGTGCTGGAAAAGTATAGCAGGTCAGGCAGCATCCGAGGAGCAGGAAAATCAATGTTTCGGGCAAAAGCCATGTTTGTGATCTCTTTCTAGGGACATGTTCACTCCTAGAACCATTACCTAACCTTACAGTGCATTCTCTTGGCCTCATTTTTTCAATTATGTTTTGTGATGCTTATAATGGTTTATTACTTTTTATTATGTTCCCAATCCACGGCCTTAACCTCCCAACTCTCATCGTGTACATTACAATTTTCAGTGGCCTTCCCGCTCGACTTATAATAATTACATTTCTTAATTAACTTGCCCCCTTCTGTAAATATTTAACTTTATTACCTACATTTGGTGGTTGCCCTTTGGGATCGATATCCTCATTTTGATAATCAAAATTAATCTGCCCTTCACCATACAATCTGTCAACTGCAACTGTTTGATCCTTGTAGCTTCAGTAGGTTGCAGTGTCATGAAAAGTACCCAATTCCTTTTTACTTTCTGTAATTCATCTAGAATTGGAACATTTGCAATCCAAACCAAACAACCTCAAACAATCCAGTTTCCATGCTGTGCAAACAGTAGTTTGCTGTCATTACTAATAATCTTCCTCAGACCTCTCCAATCTTTAAGCCCCCCTTTTGTCTAAGAAACTGTTTCCCTGATTGAAGTTGGTTTTCAATGGCCTGACTTTCTGTGTTAAATATCATCAATTTCAGAGACATTGACTTTAATAAAGGCTTTCTGACTGCCTGCGAGCTCATTGTGATCCTTCCTTTGCTGGGGGCTGATTCCCTTCAGAACTTCCAGATTTCTGCCAAAAACTCTGATCAGCTGCAGAGAAATTCGAAACTTGGATGATTCACACTTTTTCGGATTAAAAATTCGTCAAAAATATCCAAGTTTTCTTTTATGTTTTGGTGCTCTATTGGAGTGACTCGAGTGACAATAATGTATTGTTTTAAAGTCTCTCCAAAAGTTTAAACTTAGTATTCTTACTTATAAATGCTATTGCATGAAAATGCAGCATGAAATTCTTCCAATGAATCTTTTATTTCAGTGAACTAGCAAAATTGTACAGTTATTTCTTTCAAAAATCAAATTCTAAATATTGCTTGCTGAGGTTTTGCCACTTTCAAAATGGTGGTTTGCCACTTTCTGTATGATAGATTTGCCTTCTGCAGTCGTAATAGAGATTTCTTGCTACTTCAAAGACAAAACTAATTTTCCCCACCTTCATGTGCCAAAGGACGTTACTCATCGCCTTGCACAATTATTAAAGTTTATTGGCTGTGGTCTTAACAAATCCGCCTGACCAAATCATGATTAAAATCTTGATTGAATTGATCTAAAAGTCCTAAATTCATGTAACTATCTTCTTTGGTTGGACTCTTCATTCAAATCTTTAATTTTTTTTTGTCCTCTTAAAAATCTCCATAAGTTTTCAAAAGCTGTGGTGTCAGTATAAATTTTCGACACATTGTTCCACCTGCTGTAGTTATACTTCATGGAGACTAGTTGGATTTAGAGTGATGATTTATTTGATGGGTAAGTACGCCCTGTCTTCTTTCCTTCTCAACCTGTTCTTTTGCACCTTTATCGGAAAAGATCCCTGAGGGAATCATAACTTTATTCACTAAGCTCCCAATTGCTGCACAATGTTGCTTTCTCTAAGGTCTCTCTCATCCCAGCGTAGCTCCCTTTGACTCGTTTCCTAGTCTACATCATGTTCACTGCAGCTCTTACCAGCTTTGAGGTGAAGGTTTGGTTTCTGCTCTGTCACTTTAGCCGTACTGCTGTTCTCACGAGTGCTGCTGACCAACTGTTTGTTTAAAATAATAAATTCATTGGATTTCAAAAGCATTTCTTCTGGGTCAAATGAATTCTCTCCACTGTTATTACCTTAAGGAATTTCAACAGCGGTACCCACAATAGATTAACATGTCCTGTTAGGCTCTGGGTAACAAACACTGTTGACTTGTAGTTGGGTTAGTTTGTTATCAATAATCCTCCTTCACGCACCAAGACTAAAAGCCTGTTTCATTAACTGTGGTAGAGGATTAAACTACTGGAAAGTCTTAAGAAAAACTTGTCTTTCATACCCTGTGTAATTTATTGCACAATAGCAGGTACAAAAAGAATTAACTATTTAGGCTAGTAATTACAATTGTCAGAAGCTGGAGATGATGTACCTGTCTCATTCATAATCCTGTCCAGGACTGTCTGATTGTCCATCAAAGACACCATCAGATTGGGTGAAGCTAATGCAAACTCAACATCAACTATTCTAAAAACTTAGACAACATCATTCTAAAGTTTGTCATACTTTCCTCACTGCTTCCTGCATCGCTGTGTTTTGTGCCATCTGCATACTTTGAAAGCTGTACCCATTAATATATATTGAATGTCTCAACAGCAACGTCTGGGTAACCTGCCTCCAGTCTGAAAACAAACATTCAATACCACTTTCTAGCACTTAGCCAATTTCATATTCACACATTCACTTTCACTTTAATCTTGTGTGTTGTAAGTTTGCTTCCCAGTCTACCCATGTGGGTACTTTATCAAATTTGTTTTGGAAATCTGACCAACACTCATTACGCTTATCATTACACCATCAGATAATGCTGTTATTACATTATTGAATGGACACAGAGTACACACACTGTCAACCTGAGGGAGCTTTGTTTGTGACAACCATTCATTAACATTTCTCTAAAACCACGGCTTTTCCTTTTTGCAACATTCATTTGTCTGTCTCCTCTATGTCTGAAGCCGTGCATGGCTTTAACTAATCTTTTTCCATATTTCTACAATAATACTATGAGCTGACCATTGGGAACTCCCGGTGATTTTTGTTTCTCCTCCTCTTCCTAAGAAGCCGACTTTCTCCAACTGTTATCTGTCTTGACAATGAAGTGAGGATAAAAAAGACTCAGAGGACTGGCTGTTCAAACTCTCATTTTCCTTTTGTTGCATTCCATGATGATCTCACTCATGTGCTCTCTATGTTGTTCTTTCTTTCTGAAGGGGTGAGGCATTACTTTAAGCTTGTCTAATAAGGAGAAAGTGAGGTCTGCAGATGCTGGAGATCAGAGCTGGAAATGTGTTGCTGGAAAAGCGCAGCAGGTCAGGCAGCATCCAGGGAACAGGAGAATCGACGTTTCGGGCATAAGCCCTCCTTCAGGAAGTCAGGCCTAGCACTAAACCTTAGGGAATGGAAATCATACATTTAGCAAGGGGGACCATTTCCAATAAAAGAAACAATTTCCATCAGTAATACCAATTTGCCAAACTTGAGGACATGTGAAGCATCATCCTACACTTCCTCTTCACCTTTAACTATGCACCTCAGATGTGCCTCCAATGATGGCAGAAATATTATAATGAGCTGACTCCACCTGGTATTCAGATCCTCCAGTGGAGTGAGAATCATAAAATTTCTACAGTGCAGAAAGGGACCATTCTGAAATCCCACGCAGACGAACCTCACATTTACCATGGTTAATTCAAGCTCACCATGGGGCAGTTTAGCATCACCAATTCAACTAACCTCTGCACATCTTTGGACAGTAGGAGAAAATTAGAGCACTCGGTGGAAACCCACACAGACACGGGGAGAAATTCCACACAGGCAGTCGTGCGAGAGTGGAATCAAAACCAACACTGAGACAGCAGTGCCAACCATTGTACAACCATGCCACCCATCAGAAAAGAAACCAAGCAGGGACTTGAATCCTGGGCCCTCAGATTAAAAATCTGATGCTCTTCCAACTGAGCCACTCAGACTCAACCCATTATTGAGGAAAGACTTGGGCAAATCAGAATTTGGCAGAAGTAGGGGGAGGGGGCAAGGAATTTTGGTCCCAAGCACATTGTAGTATGAAGGGCATTCTAGCCCACTATGGTTACTGTTGAAGATAAAGGTTGTAACAATCTTCATTTTAAGGTCCATGGTGTTTAAAAGCATTGCTACATCACATTGACCACAATAAATTTTTTTTCACTTTACAAGTTGCGGAAGAAAACAGAAAATATTCCCCTTGGATGGAAGAAGAAATGATTTTCTTCGTAAGTAGATTTTGGAGTAATTGTCACTCTTTCAACAGTCTAGGGCTCTGAAACAAAATAATGAGAATCCAAATTCAGATGAGAAAACTTTAAAGGAGTTTAGAACATAGAACAGTACAGTACAGAACAGGCCCTTCAGCCCACAATGTTGTGCCGACCACTGATCCTCATGTATGCACCCTCAAATTTCTGTGACCATATGCATGTCCAGTAGTCTCTTAAATGTCCCCAATGACCCTGCCTCCACAA
>NC_057744.1:30452664-30458706 GCF_004010195.1 Chiloscyllium plagiosum | reverse complement strand
ACCCTCATCAACTTTTCTAGTCACATCCTCAAAGAACTCGATAAGGTTTGTGAGGCATGACCTGCCCCTCACAAAGCCGTGTTGACTGCATTTAATCAAGCCATGCTCTTCCAGATGGTCATAAATCCTATTCTTTAGAATCCTTTCTAACACCTTGCAGACGACAGACGTGAGACTTACTGGTCTGTAACTTTAAATATTTTTATCTTCAAGTATTCAAAATTGTTTTTCAACTGGGATTATTATACAGCCAACATGAATATGGTCAACACTGGTGTATTGGGAAAATAGAAAGATGGATCAGAGATTGAGCTAAGAATGGCTAGTAGCCATTGGTCTGTGAAGTTGACCAGAGAGCAGCAGACTTGATAAAGGACAATAAAATTATGTACAACTGCTGAAGCAAAAATCACCATTACCAGGAGAAATAGCTCCAGTAATACAGATTGGGATAATTAATAATAACAGGAACAGAATAATAACTTAGAATTTCTGTTGATCATCAGTTGAAGTTGAAGCTATGTGATAAGATAGTTAAACATAATGCTGGAGCAAATTATATCTGTACCAGGGATGTGATTGTACAATATGCAGCATAATCCTCAGTGAATTTCTTATTAAGAACTATTCAATTAGTTTCATTCTCATGCTCTTTTCTCATAACATTATACATTGTCCCTTTTCAAGTCTGTATTGAATTCCCCTTTGGAACTACAGATCTCTAAGGCTCATACATTTCAAAACAGTAAGGATATGCCTTCCAAAATAATAGCTCAGTTACTAAATGTGCTCCTGGTGTCAGTCTGAGTCATGCAAACAGGAAATTCTCTGGTATTCTCTTTGTCCACTTACTTAACCTTAGCTGTGTTCATAAGCCAAGCTTCCTCCATGCCCGTGCGCTGGCGAGAAAAATAAATCCTAATCATAAGTGTGTCCTGCTAGAAATATTGATTTCTGAAAGATGTGGATCATTTGTAGAATTCCCACAAAGTTGTGTAGTGTGTTGCACTTGCAGTTCAGAATTCCATATGTAAAATGGATATCAGGTAAATTTCCAGAGGTCAGGCAGTGCTCAAGGCACCATACTCCAGCAAAAATCCAGGATTCTTCCCATGGCTGGATGAAGAGGGGGTCAAAATAGTCAAAGTACCCAAGGGCTTATATCCAAAGAAAGATAATAGTTTGATTTAAAACTATATTTTCATTTCAGGATTTCAAACTACAGTTATACCTCTGGCTCTTCCACCTGGCTTGAAGAAAATATTGGATATTGATAGAACAGCTATCAAGTTGAGTGAAATCACGTCAATTTATCCTTTAACTTTTGCAAATAGATAAAGATAAACTGCAGAACCATAATTAAATTCAACCAACACTTGGAACATAAGTCAATGGTTTTCCACTGAATTTTGGAATCAGGTTAGGTCTTTTTTTTTTAAAACATTTTGGAAGATTGGGAAAAACAAAAATCAGTCAGTCTCAGAATTCTGGAAGTTTATTCTAATTTCACAACATTTCATTTTTAATTAATAGTCATTGGATAAGTTGTACCTGCCACTAAACTGGAATCTCCAAAGTCAGAGGAACACTGGTATTCAGAACTGTAATAAAGTATAATTACCTTATCAGGTAGAGAAAATGCCCCTTTCCCTTACCATTTCGTCACCCCAGTAAAGACTAGCACAAATAACCAAAACTCCGGAACACCTTGCATTGTGCCAAGAGACGTTTATTGACATAAAATCTCTACAGTGCAGAAACGGGCCATTTGGCCCATCACGTCTGCACCAACCCTCCAAACATCATCCCACCCAATCCCTGTAACCTTGCATTAACCATAGCTAATCCCTCTAGCCTACACATCCCTGGAAACTATGGGCAATTTAGCATGGTCAATCAATTTAACCTGCACGACTTTGGACAATGGAGGAAACCCCCCACAGAAACCTGCAAACATATCTCCACACAGGCAGGCACCCAAGGGTGGAATACAAACCCATGTCCCTGGTACAGTGAGGCAGCAGTGCTAACCACTGAGCCACTGTGCCACCCAGTTGTGGTAAAGTTGCACAGTGTCCCCAGTGTTGCCTTTCGTGTTCCTGAGATTGGCTGAATAACTAGATTAACCACAAACATAGTAAATGAGATACTTTCTGTACCAGCTACGCTTGAAAATATGTTCTATAAAATCACTGTTTAACAACTGAAAATCCCAACCAATAATGCACCACCTAAAGCAATAGTTTACTCGCTGATATATCTTACTGTTTGAAGATTTACCGGCACACCAGAATAGATGTACAGGTAATTAATTTTGCTACACTGGGTTTGTTTTAATTTAAATGTGGCTGTCATGTATTCACATAAGCATTACATCAAATAAGGAATCATTCAATAAAATTGTGGATGTTTTGAATCGAAGAAGTGTCTTGTGCCTGAACACTGCTCTCATTCTCACTCACACTGCAAACCATTTGAAATTATTGCAGAAATCATAATCAGCTGATCTGTTTGAAAATTGGTTGCTTTTTTTATTTGAAATGAAAGCTTTGTTATGCTAACTATACAAGGTAAGTACATTTTGTTACGATATCTGTGAAAACTGATAATGTTTAAAAAGAAATGCGAACTTCTGGCTAATAGCTGGAAGAATGGCAATTAGGAATTTTAAAAAACATTTAAAAAACAAATGATTTAAACTCTATTGATTAAACACTTTTTTTTGTAACATGTTCTTAAAGCTGCAGAGTGGAGAGATCTCACAATTATCACATGTCACATTTTCCACAGAATTACACTTCTTATAATTAACATGCCATATGTTTCCCCAGTTTCCTAATGGATTCTCATATGCCTACATTACTGCATGTTAATTTTAATAACCTTTCCTTGGTTCATAGTGAGTTTCCTAATTCAACCACCATCTGTTGACTCTTCTCCACTTTGGCCATGACAGAAAAATACCTTCCTGAATCTGTGATGGCGTAAGGCTCTTTGCCTGGAGAGAATTCCCTTCTCATATCCAGATGTAGTAACTTACAAACCCAAGCAGCCTATTGTCTCTGCTGCCTACATAGAATTATATGT
The DNA here is from genome assembly GCF_004010195.1 of Chiloscyllium plagiosum. NCBI lineage: Eukaryota > Metazoa > Chordata > Chondrichthyes > Orectolobiformes > Hemiscylliidae > Chiloscyllium > Chiloscyllium plagiosum. Next base: position 30,455,619 of record NC_057744.1, on the reverse strand, counting down.
GATATTCACTGATTTATAGGGAACCTTGTAACCTGATCTCAAAATGGCTTCCTCTGTCCTAAATGTGCATTATTCTTACATACATTTGGAAATGATAATTAACTAACTTCTTTTATCTTAAGAGTAAATGAACCACTTCCACCATAATTCATAGCCTAATATCAACTATATCTTTCTGAGTCTTTTGAAAACTCAGAGTCTACTCATGGCACATCCAGATATTTTCCAATTAATCTGTTCAGCGATGTTACTGCACACCACTGGAGCATGAACCTGAGCCTCCCAGCTCAGAGATTCAGAAACTACACTGTGCCCCAAAAGCTGCCAATGCACATTCAGAGATTTTCTAATCAACCTGTTCAGATAAGTTATTACCCATCTCTAGAGCAGCTGGGACTTGAACACAGCTGTCCTGGTTAAAGGTAGGGACACTACCATTATGCCACAAGAGCCCATTGCACACTCAGAATCTCCAAGTATAAATATCTTGTACCTAAATCTCAGTAAAACAATCTAGAATTTCCTTTAATCTCTAACAATCAACCCACCCAGTCTTACTGTCAGGAAGATTACACATGATGTCCTTCATTTACACTAAAATATAAGCTACAGTCTCAAACTATTAACCTCAAAATATTTCAAAATATTGTGACTTTATAGTGCATAAAAGGCTTACCAAATATGTGACTTGTTGAACCATAAAGAACAGTCAGATCCTAGGCTTGGTTCACAGTTTATGCTGGCTATTTGTGGGGTACAGTACTGATCTAGTGAGAGAGGCAAGGCGTGATGGGAAAGAATGGGATGTGTGGGGAAGGGGAAGAAGCAGATCAATTTCTTATTCACAGCCAATTCTGCAACAAGCCCCTGATAAGCACCAACATCTTCAGGATAGCAGGTAAATTGAATGAGAACGTTTTGGCGATGTGGAGAAAAGAATTCATGATTTATCTTAGACTGCATGAGAGGAAAACCTGTTATAAAATCTGCAGCAGAGTTGTAGTACATCTCCAAAAGAGCAGGTCTGCTCCTGGCATTTAGTCTTGCCTGATAAAAACAATCTCTAATCTGTGATTTTTTGCAGAACAGAAAATCAGGCACCATGTCGAATATTCTGAACTGCACCCTAATCCAGCAAGACTGTGTAACATGAGGAGAATCTTATAATCTTGGGGTTCTTCCTATTCTTCAACTAAGATCTTTTATCTTTCTTTTAAAGAATGTTTTATTGTCAACACAACCTTTGGAATCCTTCTTCACCCAGAAAGACCTAGGCCACAATCCCCTTGTTTCCACTGTAATACACAATAGCTGCTGAGAAGGTACAATGCTGAGATTGTTCCCTGTTACCAAGGAGACAGAAACATTGTATCCTAGCAACAGCCAAACCAGAATTTCAGACTTAAATCAAACTGTGGGAAATTGTAGAATAGCTACCCAGAAGGATGAAGACTCAGCCTTTAAAAGCTCCAGATCTTTTTTTGCTGTGTTTCAGTACTCATCCAGTCTGGGCTCATCCCCCCTTTAAATTACAGGCTTGTGGATTCATGCTGATCAGAAATTAGCAAATAAATTTAGAAAAAACAGCACTTTGTTGAGGCCCTGTTAAAGGTTTGCCATAATCAATTTCTGAACAAACAGGGAATTACTGGTACAGCCATAATCAGAACTGTGTATCAAAGACCAAGTAGGACCTGTTGTAAATTAAGTTTAAAGAATAGAAAAATTTCACAGCGTCCCCACAGTACTGGAAGAATTAGATGTTCTCAAAATAAAAAATAGTGCAGACCCTCCAAAATATCCATTTATTGGTGCTTATAGTCCACACTTGCAAAGCCAACTTTTGTGTTATTCATTTAAAAGATGGGAAAAGGAACATCTTTAAATCACAGGACTGTGCAAGGACATGTTGCAGCTTTAAAATGGTGTTGCCTTATTCAGACAGTGGGGGAGGATGCTATACACCTCCGGTAAGTGCTCAGGGCAGGTTCGCCCAGTAATGGACCTTTTGTTTTTTTTTTATCAGCAACATCTTGTTAAATCTTTTCTGAACCCTCTCCATTTTAATAATGCTGTGGAGGTACCGGTGTTGGACTGGGATGGAAGTCACATGACATCAGGTTATAGTGGAACAGGTTTATTTGAAATCACAAGCTTTTGGAGCGCAGCTCCTTCATCAGGTAAAGTCGACAGTCTGAGAAATGAAGGCAAACATGCCCAAATGCCGCCTTAATCTGTCTACCTGAAACTCCACTTTCAAGGAACTATGTACTTACATTGTTTGGCTTTCTTATTTTTTAATTAAGATAATTTTCTTCTGAAAAATGTCCCATTATAGTTAATTAATTTAACCTGCATTTGTCTTATACCCATCCATACTCACTACGTCATGTGAACCTGCAGGTGGGAATGAGGGTGGCAGTTCTTTGAGTTCTTTGTGACACCACTTTCAAAGAACTATGTACAGTGGAACCTCGACTATCTGAATATCAATTATCCGAAAATCAGGAGATCTCGAGGTCCGGATAGAAACATTACATCACTGTTTCCAACAGTGATCACATCTTTTGTTGACAGTGATTAAACACGCACCGTCTCCAAATGACTGATATCTCACCCTTTCTCTCTCCCCACACTTTCCCTGGAGTTCTACAGACGGGTGTACACTAAATGCCCCCCGCTTCCCCAAATAATCTCTCTAACATTGTCCTGTTCAGGGCAAATGTAGGACTTCTTGAAAAGTTGCAGTTAAAGGTTGTGTGTGTGGCTGTGTGTGTGTGCGCTATTTGGAGACTTACCCCACAAAGGCAGCTGCAGCAGCAGCAGTAGTCTTATCGTTGGTGTACAGTCTGACTGCTCTAGAGAAGGGACGGGGATGGATGGGGTTGGGGAGCGGGGGGAGCGGTTGGATGGGGTTGGGGGGGGCAGAGTTGGACGGGGTTGGGGGCGGTGTTG